>NC_134212.1:26210096-26513127 GCF_965140235.1 Caretta caretta | reverse complement strand
AAAACTCTTATTCAACATGAAGTCTCATCTTATACAAAACTATTTTATGTTCTGTGTTAAGTTGGTCACTTCTATTGTAGTTACTTGCCTTTAACCTAAAGCTTTGACAAGTCATGGAGACTAGCTGCAGTGGGCTAGTCTATTGTGTCCCCTCACTCATGCTAGAAGGCTCTGAATGGCTTAATCAAAGGTTGCTTGCCCAGTGGCAGTTGCCAGAGGTTAACTGAAGCCACAGGTGTACACGATTTCCTCAATGCCTTTTCCTTTCAGTGCCTTATAGAAAAAGTTAAAGCACCTAGTAGTAGTAGTAGTTGTAACAGCATTATATTTGTAGCCCGGTGTGTGGATCACTCGTGGCCCCAAGAATCATAGCATCCACTTGCTTGTCCCTCTTCATAAGTGCCTCTGTGGCCCACCTTAGGACCAACAGGTCCTCGATTCATGGTGCTCCTTAGGTTAAGGGCAGGACTCAGTCTTTAATTTGCAGGTGTTGCCAATTCTTGCAACTTAATTGCAAGTCTAGTGATATTTGGTGTTTTTCTTAAAAGTCCCAGTTCCTCCCATCATGAGAATCTCAATTTTAAATTAAAGAAAAAGTGTCTAGCCCTTGTGGTTTCAGAGAAAAGTTTGTAAATGTAACACACTTCAAAATGTGGATTCTATCCTTTAAAAACACAGTAATCTTTATTATCTCAGTGTAAAAGCCCTCACTTGGGGTGTGGTTGGGGAGCATGGCCTAGTGGTCATGGCTGCAACCCCTGACTGCCAAGGGGGCTGTGGAGAGGAGAGCCCAGGCCCTCCCACTCCATTAGGCTCTGACCCAGGGCCCTTTGGGCTACCAGTAGTCTGGCAACCAAGCTGCTTAAGGCTGTCCTCTCTGGGCCTTTTCCTCTCCTCAAAGGCTTTCCACTGTTGGGGAAGTCAAAGCATAATAAGTAAGGGGGATTACCAATGTCCAGAGTCCACAGATGGGCGGGTATACTTCCCTTTCTGATTGTCTCTGAGATGAGTCCCCCCTTCCCTCAGGAAGAGCCCCTTTAGGCTTCCCTCTGCTCTGCTCTGCGCTGCGCTGCACTGCTGCGCTATGGGCTGCAGATCTGCTCACCTCCAGCTCTGCCACCCAAATGAGCAGATTCCCTGATTTTTAATTTCTCCAGAAGATGGCACATTTGCTGCAGGTGTACCAGGGTGCGGCTGTCTGAGCCCAAAATAATCCCTTAACCCCTTGTTGCCCAGTGTGGGGTTTGTACACCCCATCACACTCAGTTAGTACAAACATACAGCAGTAACCCAGTATCCTGTCACAGAGTACTCCACCCCTGTTGTCCAGTCCCAGTTTCTGGTAGTCAGAATTTTAGGGACATCCAGGGTTTAGGGTTGCATCCCTGACCATCTTGGCTAATAGCCATTGGTGCACCTGTCCTCCAGGAACTTATCTACTTCTTTTTTGAACCCTGTTATACTTTTTGCTTTCAAAACATCTCCTGGCAACAAGTAAGGTGACCAGATGTCCGGTTTTTGCCCAGAACACCCAGTTGAAAAGGGACCCTGGCAGATCCAGTCAGCACTGCCAATCAGGCCATTAAAAGTCCAGTCGGTGTCTGCCCAGCTAAGGCAGGCTAGTCTCTACCTGTCCGACTTTCTGGCACCGTGCTGTGCTGGGAAGCAGCCAGCAGGTCGAGCTCCTATGCTGGTGGCGGGTGGGGGACCACAGGGCTCTGCGCGCTTCCCCTGTCCTGAGAACCAGCTCCGCACACCAATTGACCGGTTTCCAGCCAATGGGAGCTGGGGGGGGGGGGCAGTGCCTGTGGTTGAGACCAGCACTCTGCGCCTCCTAGTCCCCCCCCACGCTTAAGACCTGGATCTGCTGGCAGCTTCTGGAGTGCACTGTGGTGCCAGGACAGAACAGGCAGGGAGCATACCTTATCCCTGCTGCACCACTGACCCGAGCTAAGCCCATGCCCCAACCCCCTGCCAGAGCCCTGAGCCCTCCCCCAACCCCCTGCCAGAGCCCTGAGCCCTCCCCCATCATCCCCAGAGCCCGCATACCCAGCACAGAGCCCTCACCCCCCCCGCACCGCAACCCCCTGACCCAGCCCAGAGCTACCTCCCACACCCTGAATCCCCTCATCCCCTCCTGCACCCCAACCCGTTGACTCAACCCGAAGCCCCCTCCTGCACCCTGAACTCCTCATTTCTGGCCCCACCCCACAGCTCACACCTGCAGTTACAGCCCTCACCTCCTCCCACACCCCAACCCTCTGTCCCAGCCCAGTGAAAATGAGGGTGGGGGAGAGCGAGCCACCGAGGGAGGGGGAAATTTAGAGAGTGGGGGCGGGGCCTCCAGAAAGAGGAAGAGGGTAGGGTCTCAGGCTTGGGTGTTTGGTTTTGTGCAGTCAGAAAGTTGGCAACCCTAGCAACAAGCTCGACAGGTTGACTATTCATTGAGCAGAGACACAGGGTCAACTTAATTGAGTCTAGGGGTTTTAAATGATAAATGGGGTTTTTGGAAATAATGACATCCCTCCCAACTGCCCTGGATTCTGGTTGGCCCCAGAATCCACTGTTCCAGGCTTGGGAGCTTCAGGCCCTGAGTTCTGGCTGCCAGGGTTTTTTTCTGTTGGTGCTGCTGTTGCACCACCCAGGTACGGTGGCAGCCCTCCCCCTTCACTTCTGATTGGTCAGTGTAAATAAGCGGTAGGGAATAGGTCATATGTGGTGGCAAGTTAAATATACACGCACAGTCGGCAGTATCACTTGATAAAACTTCAACCATACTTATATGGCTGGGTATATACATATCAGAATCTGGGGCATCTACTTCCTTATCAGCATTGTCCTCCATTTGCTTATCAACATCATCCTCTAGCACTCCAGGTCCTACCAGTAGCTTGAAGGCTTTTAAAAAAAAATGGTATCATAGGTATGTTGTCACAGACAATGTTTTTGTTGAGTCCAGATCTAACTGAGAGTGGATCTCAGTCAACAGAGAAACGATCTTGTTGTACAAATGTGTTCCAACAATGTGTCGGAAGCCTAAGACTGCTGCCACTCTTGTTAGGTTAGCTGAGTCAGTGCAGTGAAAGGTAATACTCGAGCTTCTTGCTTGATGTGTTCACATGTGTGTTGTACAAACATAAGGCACAGATGCCAGTTTGTTTTTAATTCTTTCAGTAACCGAGTTGTACTGTCCCATTAATTGACTTTTTAATGTTTTCTGCACACATAACAGTGGCCTTGTGAATAATTTTGTGAAGTACAGTAAGTGCAAAAACCACTCCCTTCATCAACCAACAAGGGCAGCATATCACTAACAAAATTTAGTATTAACGTATCTAATTTTTCTATGGACACTAGTCCACCACAGAATCATTGCTACAGGAAAGTATTCAAACAGGGAACCTTGTACTCTGGGGTTTCTGAAGATGCTGTGAACAAGTCATCACTAGCTTACTTGCATCCAAAAATCCATACTTTTGCATGTCATCTTCAAATATTTATCTCCATTGCTGCACAAGAAAAATAACAAAACTATTTCATTCAGCGCTACTATGTATATATTAACTTTACTTAATGTTCTGATCAAATACAAAAGGAAAACAAAAAACTAAATTCATGTACAAAACATACCATAAATACAGCTTGTATCTGTGTTTTACTAACATAAAAAGAGTAAATATGGTATCATAGAATATCAGGGTTGGAAGGACCTCAGGAGGTCATCCAGGCCAACCCCCTGCTCAACGCAGGACTAATCCCCAACTAAATCATCCCAGCCAGGGCTTTGTCAAGCCTGACCTTAAAAACCTCCAAGGAAGGAGATTCCACCACCTCCCTATGTAACGCATTACAGTGTTTCACCACCCTCCTAGTGAAAAAGTGTTTCCTAATATCCAACCTAAACTTCCCCCACTGCAACTTGAGACCATTACTCCTCCTTATGTCATCTGCTACCACTGAGAACAGTCTAGATCCATCCTCTTTGGAACCTCCTTTCAGGTAGTTGAAACCAGCTATCAAATCCCCCCTCATTCTTCTCTTCCGCAGATTAAATAATCCCAGTTCCCTCAGCCTCTCCTCATAAATCATGTGTTCCAGTCCCCTAATCATTTTTGTTGCCCTCCGCTGGACTCTTTCCAATTTTTCCACATCCTTCTTGTAGTGTGGGGCCCAAAACTGGACACAGTACTCCAGATGAGGCCTCGCCAATGTTGAATAGAGGAGAACGATCACGTCCCTCGATCTGCTGGTAATGCCGCTACGTATACATCCCAAAATGCCATTGGCCTTCTTGGCAACAAGGGCACACTGTGGACTCATATCCAGCTTCTTGTCCACTGTAACCCCTAAGTCCTTTTTCTGCAGAACTGCTGCCTAGCCATTCGTTTCCCAGTCTGTAGCGGTGCATGGGATTCTTCCGTCCTAAGTGCAGGACTCTGCACTTGTCCTTGTTGAACCTCAACAGGTTTCTTTCGGCCCAATCCTCTAATTTGTCTAGGTCCCTCTGTATCCTATCCCTACCCTCCAGCGTATCTACCTCTCCTCCCAGTTTACAAACTTGCTGAGGGTACACACCATCCTCCGGATCATTAATGAAGATATTGAACAAAACCAGCCCCAGGACTGACCCTTGGGGCACTCCACTTGATACCGGCTGCCAACTAGACATGGAACCATTGATCACTACCTGTTGAGCCCGATGATCTAGCCAGCTTTCTATCCACCTTATCATCCATTCATCCAGCCCATACTTCTTTAACTTGCTGGCAAGAATACTGTGGGAGACTGTGTCAAAAGCTTTGCAGAAGTCAAGGAATAAAGTCAAGTATTGATGGCCTTTTCTGGCCTAGTGCACAACTACTTCAGGAAACTTATGAAAACAGCACTTGAAAAAATGATAAATATGTCCAGCTGAGATGAAAATATAGCTAGCAAAAAACTGAATGAACTATATCCAATTAATAATATGTAATTATTTACCTGCACATGTTCGGTGAAATTTGATCGTGCCTTATTTTGTCCATGAACTGTCTTCCTTTTTGGTTTGCCACAAACTGCTTTAATAAAGTTCATCATCTTCAACACCATCTTTTGAGAAGTAAGTTCTCATAACAATCAGGAAAACTTCATTTTCAGACTCTTTCATTGTTGCTCTCTCTCTTCCACTATGTGCTTATACTATTTAGGTAATTGTCCATGCATGAATCAGACAAGTGCAGCGAATACAGGAGTTGAAAGTACTTGCACTTCTACTTATGGCTCACGCTGCCTCTGAGGATCACAGTCGGGAGTTGACCAAAAAGATCAGTCACTGTGCACTCCCTTTTGTGTATGCTTTACATAAATGTGCACACTAAGACACAAAAACCAGAAGGCCAATAAAAACAAATCAAAATGAATTATCTTTTTTATCTGATGTTTTGGGGACCTCATTTGTAAACACTTGTTTGGCAATGTTCCTGGAGCTAACCTACATTCTTAATGTGAGGTACTTCCACTTAGTGGGCTGGGAGCCTTTTACTGACCAGCAAAATATAGCTCTCTCTCCTACCTTAGGGAGAGCAAATGGGGGAGTTGGGGGGGGAAGAAGAATGCATTTACTTCTGCTGGTGGAAGCAGACTCCCATACCCAATTACAAACAGCATGCTGGTTTGTGTGAAGGATCCGAGCCATGTGCAGACTATTCTGGACTTGGCAGGTTGTCCTTAAATTGGGAGCCTTTATGCCTGACTGGTTATTACCTTCCCACACCAGGGCTCAGCCGGTGAAGCATACTGTGATCACAGAAGGCTCAGGAGTTGGCATCTAAAAGAACTATGTGACTATGCATTTCACTGTATTCTTCTGATAAGTTTACAATTCTATTGCATAGGGGTGATCTGTTGACCTTCCAGCTACTCCATTACCTGTATCTCCTTGGCAGCTTGATGGAAAGAAGTTCTACTGCTTAATGTTAAATTTGACAGACATTAATCTAATCTGTATGGTGGATGTTTTCCAACAGAATTTACAAAAAAAAAAAGTCTATATAGCATTCAACACAAGTAAAGGAAAGGACAGTAAAATATAACAAGACATACTCAGTAATATGAAGATATGATGAATACTGAATACTCTGCAAAGTGTAGGTAATTATTGCTTTTGTAGAAAAAAAAAATGTTGACAACTTCCTATCTAGCTGAACCACATGAAATTTCCAGTAACGACAGCAGTAATCTCAGAGGAAGTGCTATCTGAGCTGAGGGGCAGGAGGAACTGTCTAGTAACTACATCTCTGATGATTGATGCATCAAATACCCTGAATTGTGTTGGAGAATGAAATATCAATGAATAAGCTTACACGGATAAAATAACCATAGATTCAGGAACAGTTTCTCCCTTATAGAAGTTATAACACAGAAAAAAGCAAGCAGGCCTTAACAAGAAGTCTCAGACAGAATATTAATGTTGCTTCATAGGAATTACGTTTTCTTCCAATTCATATAGGGCTGGTGAAATTCCTAACTGTTTACAAATTCAAATTAACATTCAGTGTTAAGTAGTGTAAAACCTATTTCACACAGGTATTATAGATTAGTTTTAGTGGTTACAGCACAGGATTGGCAATTAGGAGACTGATCTAACAGACACTACCTCACTATAAGAAAAGGAGTACTTGTGGCACCTTAGAGACTAACAAATTTATTTGCGCATAAGCTTTCGTGAGCTACAGCTCACTTCATTGGATGCTGTAGCTCACGAAAGCTTATGCTCAAATAAATTTGTTAGTCTCTAAGGTGCCAAAAGTACCTTTTTGTGAATACAGACTAACATGGCTGCTACTCTGAAACCTAGCTCACTAAGTGTCCTTTAATAGGTTCCCTCTATATCTCAGTTTCCCTAACAGATAAAATGGAAATACTTAGATCTCTCTCACACAGGACTATTATTAGGCTTAAACAGTTTGGGACAGATGACTGGTACCTTACACAGATACACAGGGGAGGGTATAAAGAATATGCCTATTGCCCCAAATACAGTAGGAAGGAGGAGGGGTATTGAAAGAATAAGACTGCACCAAGGGTAGGAGCCACAGAACTCTATATAGCTCCCTGAGATGCAGTACACCCAAAGAAGTCCAGTGACTGATTGCTCCTGTTTGCCCCTTAATGTTTGAAGGCCTCTGTTGGAAGGAACAATATAAGTGTTAACGATTTCTATTACTGGGCAACCAGAGATAAATGTGAAAAATAATTAGATAAAATATTCAGTGTCATGTACAGAGTATTATTTTGCAATCCAATCCAATTACTGTTAACATTATTATGAACAGTGTGTGGAAGTCTGAATATTAACCCTGAAACAGTGAAATGCACCCTTGTCCAGATGGCCTATGCAACTCCACACCGTTTGAAGCTGACATAGGGTTGCCAATTTTGGTTGGACATATTCCTGGAGGTTTCATCACATGACATAATCTTTAATTAAAGATTAATCTTTAATTCCTGGAAATTCTAGGATAATCCTGGAGGGTTGGCAACCCTAAGCCCACATGAAGACTAAAACTAGGGCCAAGGGTGCTGCATGAGTCCCAGAATGCTAGGGTAAATTTCACTTGAAGGGTAAAATCCCAGTGGGGCCAGGATTTCACCCCAATGCATTGTTGAACATATGTGGCCCAAATACTCAGCTACCGTAAACTGACAACTGTGTATTCAGGTGAGAAAACAGGAAAAGGGTGTACAAATAGGAAATTAAGCGATAAAACCTCTGCTATGTGTATTTGGATATCCTGATTTTTTTTTGATGAAGTTGAAATAATTCATAGTAGCTTCTGGTTAGTATAAAGTACAGTAAATAGATCACCATATAAAGTATCTTGTTAGTACCTATCAAAATTTAATATTGCAGAAAGAGCATTAGTGCGGAATATACTTCATGAAAAATCAGCCTATTCACTAATTATTATATAACAATATAATTAAGGCAATGTGTGTCTTACAGATTGAAAAGGGGAAGTATGGTATGTTACTTCCTCGTAAGTTATGGTAACACTGCTATCTTGCTTAAATTTGACACTGCAGGTGAAAGATAGTAACATTTTATCATGACCTGCTGCAAATGTGTATTTTATGATCATTTCCAGGGCTTACAAATTATTAATGGAAAAACAAAGGTCCTAGCACCTCCTGACAAAGTGCCCTGCTCTGTTCTATAGATTATTAGAATGTTCATCTAACAATGAACATTATAGCTGAATCATTGGTACTGCTTTGCAGATTAACCAGTCACTGGTGACTTTTTCCACATATTCATGCAGTTCTGAAAAAATCCCCTTTTGATCTGAAATTTTTCAATCTAATTATCTGTGTTCTTATATTAGTACATATCACCATATCTGAGTGCCTTTTCTTGGTCTGCCCAAAGGTGACTTTTGGACGGAAGTGTGAACAAAATCTTAAGAACCATTTTTGAGCTCTGTGAAGGTAAAAATAAAGTTTTTCCACTTTATGGAGAAAAGAACTTAACACTTTTTCCATACAAATAACTTCAAAATGCCTGAATTCTGAAATGTGGCATGTAAATGGTCCTCAGTGAATACGGCCTCACTGATGAAATAATGAGTAAGCTATGATAAACTGAGTATACATTAATGCATGCATACCATAGAAAATTTAGTTAAATCTGTGTTAGAGAAAAACATTGTACATGTATACATCCTTTCATAAGTGTGATGTTAAAATGGATTAAGCACTTAGGTAGCCCTGAATACTTAAGACAGTAAAATGTTATGTCATTTTAGGTGTTTATGCCACTGCAATGCTGCTTTAACTGTTAATGACAGGTTTCAGAGTAACAGCCCTGTTAGTCTGTATTCGCAAAAAGAAAAGGAGTACTTGTGGCACCTTAGAGACTAACCAATTTATTTGAGCATAAGCTTTCATGAGCTACAGCTCACTTCATCGGATGCATTCAGTGGAAAATACAGAAGATGTTTGTTTTTATACACACAAATCATGAAAAAATGGGTGTTTATCACTACAAAAGGTTCTCTCTCTCCCCCCCACCCCACTCTCCTGCTGGTAATAGCTTATCTAAAGTGATCACTCTCCTTACAATGTGTATGATCATCAAGGTGGGCCATTTCCAGGACAAATCCAAGGTTTAACAAGAATGTCTGAGGAACAGTGTGTGGGAGGGAGGGGTGGTGTTAGGAAAACAAGGGGAAATAGGCTTGAATAGAGACTGGGAGTGGCTAAGTCATTATGCAAGGTAATCTAAGCTAATTGTATCCAATTTGCAAATAAATTCCAATTCAGCAGTCTCTAGCTGGAGTCTGGATTTGAAGTTTTTCTGTTGTAATATCGCAACTTTCATGTCTGTAATCGCGTGACCAGAGAGATTGAAGTGTTCTCCGACTCGTTTGTGAACGTTATAATTCTTGACATCTGATTTGTGTCCATTTATTCTTTTACCTAGAGACTGACCAGTTTGACCAATGTACATGGCAGAGGGGCATTGCTGGCACATGATGGCATATATCACATTGGTGGATGTGCAGGTGAACGAGCCTCCGATAGTGTGGCTGATGTTATTAGGCCCTGTGATGGTGTCCCCTGAATAGATATGTGGGCACAGTTGGCAACGGGCTTTGTTGCAAGGATAGGTTCCTGGGTTAGTGATTCTGTTGTGTGGTATGTGGTTGCTGGTGAGTATTCGCTTCAGGTTGGGGGGCTGTCTGTAGGCAAGGACTGGCCTGTCTCCCAAGATTTGTGAGAGTGTTGGGTCATCCTTCAGGATAGGTGTAGATCCTTGATAATGCGTTGGAGGGGTTTTAATTGGGGGCTGAAGGTGACGGCTAGTGGCGTTCTGTTATTTTCTTTGTTAGGCCTGTCCTGTAGTAGGTGACTTCTGGGAACTCTTCTGGCTCTATCAATCTGTTTCTTCACTTCCGCAGGTGGGTATTGTAGTTGTAAGAATGCTTGATAGAGATCTTGTAAGTGTTTGTCTCTGTCTGAGGGGTTGGAGCAAATGCGGTTGTATCGCAGAGCTTGGCTGTAGACAATGGATCGTGTGGTGTGATCAGGGTGAAAGCTGGAGGCATGTAGGTAGGAATAGCGGTCAGGAGGTTTCCGGTATAGGGTGGTGTTTATGTGACCATCGTTTATTAGCACTGTAGTGTCCAGGAAGTGGATCTCTTGTGTGGACTGGACCAGGCTGAGGTGATGGTGGGATGGAAATTGTTGAAATCATGACGGAATTCCTCAAGAGCTTCTTTTCCATGGGTCCAGATGATGAAGATGTCATCAATATAGCACAAGTAGAGTAGGGGCTTTAGGGGACGAGAGCTGAGGAAGCGTTGTTCTAAGTCAGCCATAAAAATGTTGGCATACTGTGGGGCCATGCGGGTACCTATAGCAGTGCCGCTGATTTGAAAGTATACATTGTCCTTACCCATAACTATTTTACATTTGGGGACAAAGTCACAAAGTTCAGCCACCAGGTTAGCTGTGACATTATCGGGGATAGTGTTTTCTTGGGTTTGTGTGTGGCGGGGGTGGGGTGGGGGAGAAAACCTGGATTTGTGCTGGAAATGGCCCACCTTGATTATCATACACATTGTAAGGAGAGTGATCACTTTACATAAGCTATTACCAGAAGGAGAGTGGGGTGTGGGGGGAGAGAGAGAGAGAACCTTTTGTAGTGATAAACACCCATTTTTTCCATGATTTGTGTGTATAAAAACAAACATCTTCTGTATTTTCCACAGTATGCATCTGATGAAGTGAGCTGTAGCTCACGAAAGCTTATGCTCAAATAAATTGGTTAGTCTCTACGGTGCCAAAAGTCCTCCTTTTCTTTTAACTGTTAATGGTATCTTAAGGGTTAACTCACCTTTAAATCTATGCCACTGCAAAGTTTTAAAGTAAAGTAATTTAAATACTTAGACCAGCCTTATTATTTAAGGCAATTTAAAAGCTTACCTCCTTCAGCATTTAGACTGTCTACAACACTACATTTCTGTCTGTAAAACTTTAGTCCATCAAGGGGGGGAGGGGAACACACCCCCAGACCAACAAAAGTTTTACCGACAAAAAGCGCCAGTGTTGACAGCACTTTGTCGGAGGGAGACACTCTCCCGTCGACAAAGCTACCGCCCCGTGTTGGGGGGTGGTTTTATTTCCTGCCGACAAAGAGCGGCTACACTGCGTACCTTACAGTGGCACAGCTGTGCCTTACTCTGGTTCAATTGTTTATACCACTTCAAAGTATCTCTCCCCTTCCCTCATTTTTCCCCTCTTCTTTTAAAAACCTGGACATAAAATACACCTGTGCTAAGACTACATTAAGACCCGAATCCTGCAAATACCTATACACACGCTTAACTTTACGCACATGAATATTCCTGTTGAGGTCAGATTACTAACAAGTGTAATCAGTGATGAGCTGCCAAAAGCTGAAGAACCGGTTCCTTCACACGCTCCGGGTCTTCAGCCACACTTCGGCGGCGGGTCCTTCAGTCGCTCTGGGTCTTCGGCTGCACTGAAGGACCTGCCGCTGAAGACCCGGAGCACCAGAGGGTGAGTAAAAAATTAAAAAGGGATTCTCAGGGGAGCCTCCCCAGCTGAGAGCTCAGGCGGGCCGGACAGGATGGTCCCGTGGGCCACCAGAGTTTGCCCACCCCTTTAACAACCGGTTCTAAACCGGCTTCAAAATTTAATAACCGGTTCGTGCAAACCGGTGTGAACCGGCTCCAGTTCACCACTGAGTGTAATCACATGCATGTAACCTTATGCAGGATCTGGGCCTAAGGTTGCATAGTTAAAGTTACCAAAAATCAGGAAATTGGAAGTTCTACATCAATGTTAGTTTATCATTAACTACTAAATGTTGTACTAACACTATTTTTCACATTTAATTTTTAATTGCAACAGAAACAATATTTGTATGATTTAGAATGAAACATTGTGTAGTGATCTCATATTCCAACAGCTGGAGACCTGACTTCTGTATCTTCTTTATTGGTCAGATGAAGGTGCTGCTGCTTCTAGAGATCCTAAATTAATTTCCAGTGAATGCTGCTTAGACATTGCATCTTTTTATAATGGTCTTCTCTAATTCAGCTGATTCTATTTTTATGCATCTTGAAGTGTAGTGGTTCTCTGAAAAGCGTCTAAATAAAAATGGCTCCTTCTTACTAAAGTGATTTGCTCCTATTGTGAATTCAAAACAACATAGTCTTAATTTAGTGACAAATAAGTTTTCAATACTTTAACTCTTGCTAGCCAATGCAACTACAGGAGAGGGAGCTAGATTCTATTCTCGTTCTTACACTATCAACAGAACTGTGAACTCTTAGAGTCACTATTTTGTTCACTTATGAGATAGTCAAGTTCTCCTTGCATTTCTACTTTTTATTTAACCAGGATATCCCCAAAAGACCCATCTTTCCCCGACGTTAGCTCCTGAAACTAAAAGCAGGTTCCTTAAGCTACCTACTTGTGATATTAAATCTTTTTGGACTAGTGCAAAAGCCGTTTCCTAGGTACTGTGGATGCCTTTAAAAGAAAACAAATACTATAGCGTGGTCAGGACTTTTCCACTGCATTTCCTATATTTGGAATACATCATATAGCAAAGTATTTATACTGCATTGCAATAACTGTTCACTTTTTAAAGGTGCCAACTGTGCATCTACATTTATTGTTTAATTGTTCTTAATATTCTTCTTTAGTGGGAATATATGTATTTTGATCACTGTTTATACTACTGATAAAATAAGGGAGTAAATTGTTTAACCACAAAATTAGATGTGACGTGAAAGCAGATTTCCCAGGGAGATGGAAACAAAACCTTAGTAACAAAACTCATTCTCCAACATCTGACAGTTGACAATAACATGGGAGCCTTATAAATCTGCCATTTAAGAATATTTTAAAATAAAAACGTATCATTCCTCATCTGGTTTTTTTTCTTTGAAACATTCTGAAAGTGATCTTTTTTCCAGACGTAGATTATTCCGCATGAGTGAAATTCTGCTCCTTTTTCTAATCTCTTCAAAAGATTGTGAAAATACAGATACATTTCACAGAACAGGATAATGCCAGCATACAGAAGCAGTTTAATATAAAGTCTACCAAAGATTAACTGCAGAAGGTCCTGCACTATGCAAATTTAATTACATATATGCCAATAAATGTATCACCATATCATCTCAGACAAACAGAAAAGCTTCTTTCTGACCTTGTTAAAGATGACATGCTAACATTTCTGTCTGTAGCTGTCCTAGGCAGTCTCCAATGGCTTTCACTAACCAAGAATGGAATGGGGCCAACTCATATGTAGTGGCACACATTTCATAAAGTTCAGTTAAATGGAAACGCACAAGAGATCATTTAAGCTTAAAAGTATCCTTCCAACAGTAAAAATACAGTCAAAATAATGTCTATAGCCAGGAACAAAGACTGTGGTTGGTAACATTTAAAGTGGAAGTCAGGAACACAGGAAATTTGAAGAGTAAGTAGTTAAAGAAAAAAAAACCAACAGTTACCAAATCTATATAGTTTACTATGAAAAGTTGTGCTGTAAAAATAGTTGTGGGGATTCAGGCTTATCAATCCCTATGATTTCTATCTCATATGTGCTCCATTCACATTTTTTAAAATGTTTTTTCCCCTGCCAGTCCTGAAAGTTTAAACTAGGATCTGAAAGTCAAGCTTGGTTCTTCTCTTCAAGTATATATGCCCTTATTGGCTCCTATGGAGTCCCTTTACCATCAATAAGTTTGCACAGGTGTAACTAATTGCCCCTGTAATATAAAGTTAAACTCTTCTATTACTGATGCACAAAAAGAAATATAATCTAGATCATGCACTCCTAGCTCTATTGGTTCTGTTGGACTCACAGGAGTAAGACTGATCAAACTTACTTTTAGACACTAAACTCAGAATATTTACACATGATTTTGAACACACACAAGGAAGAAACCCGAGGAGTAAGAAATGTGTCATTTTTAGTCACTCGCCAAAAAGCTGTACCTGTTTACTAGGAAGCACTCCCTTCTGGGGATTATAAAAGAGCAGAGGTCAACTCCATTATGAAGCACTTGCTCATAAGTTTGGTTAAGGAAACTGAATATCCATGTGTATTGGATCTTCTACTATTTTTAACTATCTTAAGACAAAATGGCTGTCTAAAGACTTAAACTGGGACCATCATGCTAGAAACAAAAATCTGTTACTGACTGCCCATAACTGTTGCTCTTCAAGATGTATTGCTGAATATAGGTGTGTAGTTGCCCTGAGCACCACCGCCAGAAGGTTTTTCTCTCAGTGGTATCCATCAGATTGGCTCTGGTACCCACTAGCATTGCACACCCATGGCACTAGTATAAACAGTCCCATCGACCTGCTACCCCCTCACTTCCTCCTTACTGGCTAACTGTAACAGAGAGGTGGGGATGGGGTGGAATGAACATGAACACCACATCTCAAAGAAAAACAATTATGGAAAGTTAAGCATTTTTTCTTCGAGTGCTTGCTCATGTCCTTTCCAATGTAGGTGACTCCCAAGCAGTTATGCAGGTGGAGGGTTTGGGATTTACTGGCATGCTTATTCTAGTAATGCTTGGCCAAATCCAGCATCATCTCAAGACTGTGGGGTAATGGTGTACTGAGACGCAAAAGTGTGAACTGAAAACCACGTAGCTGCTCTCCAAATGTCCTGGATTGGAATTTGTGCCATTTCTCCTGAAGATGCCTGGGCCCTTGTGGAACGTGACATCAGGGCAGTAGGTCAGGTCATAGCATGTGCAGATACAGGAGGTGATCCATAATGAAATTCTCTGGGCTGAGACTGGAAGACCTTTCATCCTGTCTGCAATGACTACAAATAGCTGAGTGAATTTCCAAAATATTTAGCCATTTCTATGAAGAAGGCTAGTGTGCATCTAACATCCAGCAAGTGGAGCCTCTGTTCCTCTCTGTTGGCATGTGATTTCAGGTAGAAGATCAATAGGAAGATATCCTGGTTACTATGGAATTGTACTTTGGAAGGAAGGCCGGGTGCGAATGCAATTGGATCTTGTCCTTGAAGAATATTGTATGAGATGATTCTGAAGGGAGGGCCCGGATCTCTGAGACCCTTCTGGCCAAGGTAATGGCACCAGGAAGGCTACCTTCCATGACAGATGGAGCAACAAGCATGTTGCCAGAGGTTTGAAAGGAGGTATTGGCAAGACTGACAGGACCAAGTTGAAGTCCCAGGGAGGGATTGGTTGCCATACCTGAGGGTATGGTCTCTCAAGGTCCTTAAGAAACTGACTGCAGATCGTTTGAGAAAACAGAATGATCATTCACCCATGAGTGGAAGGCTGAGATTGTGGCCAGACGGACCTTAATAGTTAACACAATTAGCCCTTGCTGTTTCAGATGGACTAAAGTAGTCTAAAATGAATGACAATGTTGACTGCACAGCTGAAATGCCTTTTTGTGTAGACCAGATCAAGAACCTTTTCCACTTTGCCAGGTAGGTGGCTCTGGTGGATGGTTTCCTGTTCCCTTAAAGTACTTCGCAAATAGGCGCTGAGCAGGGTAGCTCCACAGAGTTCAGCCATAGAGCTTCCGGGCCATGAAACGAAGTGACTCCAAGTGAAGATGACGAAGGCAGCCATGGTCCTGAGACATCAGCTCTGGAAACAGAGGTAGACATACTGTCGTTTTCCACTGAGATTTAGGAGTGTGATGAACCAGTGCTGAGGTGGCCAGGCTGAGGCTATCAGGATGACTCGTGCCTTGTCGCTTCTGACCAAAACCTTGCATATGAGAGGGATGGGAGGAAATGCACAGAAAAGATGACCTGTCCAAGAGAGGAGGAAGGCATCCGCAAGCTGCCCCAGGCTGTAACCCGGGAAGGAGCAGAACTGGAAACACTTCCTGTTGTGCTTTGTAATGAACAGATCTATCTGGGAAGTCGCCCACTTCTGGAAGATGATTTTCACAATGTCTGAATGGACAGACCACTCATGGTGGTTGAAGAAGGATCGGCTGAGGTGATCTGCTAGCTCGTTCTGTGATCCTGGCAGATAGAAGGCCTCAACGTGAACCGAATGGGCTATGCAGAATTCCCACAAGCGGAGTGCTTCTCGGCACAGATGAGAGGAGCACTATCCACCTGCCTGTTGATACAAAACATCACTGTTGTGTTACCTAAGGACTGACATGCACTTGCCTACTACATGGAGTTGGAATGCCTGGCAAGTCAGACAAACCACCCTGAACTCTCAGATGTTGATATGTAGCAAGAGCTCTTCTGGAGGCCCTGAGTGCTGAGGGACCCCAAGTGAGCCCCCAAGTCCATCACTAAACAAGAGACGCTGAAGGTTACAAGAGACGCTGAAGGTTGGGGTCCTAAGAATGGGACCCCTACACACACTGTCTATGGGTCTAACCACCAATTCAGCAAGGCAATCATCAGTAGGGGGACTGCGATGACTCTGTCCAGATGGTGTTGGCTTGGTGGGTATATGGATGCCAGCCATGCCTGGAGAGGTCTGAGCCAAAGTTTTGCATGCTGTAACATTTAGGTCAAGGTGAGCACATTAGAATGGGCAAGCACTCAAAGAACTAAGGATACGCTAATCCAAAGAATAATAAAAGGTTTTGATCTTGATGTGGGAATCTTGGATCAAAACCACATTTCAAAGAGCACAATCTGAGATAACAGCATATAATAAAGAATAGCTGATTTCTGGTTATTTGACATAAAAACAAGAATAATTTTAACATGATTTCTGTAGCAATTCTTGACAAAGCGTGTGTATTTCTGTGTGCACACAGGCACATACTCTTGTGTGCACAGGCATATGTTTCCTCTGAATTAGCTAATACTGAGCATCTAAGGAACGCATAGGAGCACTTGCCTGGAATTCAAGTCATATACTACACTGATGAAAAACAGGTCCTTGTGTAAAATGGCACAAGTTTGATTTTGCATGTGGTACAGCCCCCAGAACACGGTACTGAAGAAATCCAAAAAGGACAGCAAGACACTCTATACACACACAAACTCACTGTATAGAATATAACCATCAAACAATGGCGTTACTCAGGTCAGTTTTCAAAGTTGGGTTACAATCAACAAGACTAGTCTAAAATTCTCTCCTCTGATTTTGACAGAAATTTAGTCTTACATGACTTCTGGATTTTTCTTTCAACCATGTCACTGTTCAGCCAAGTGAAACTAATTGCACATTACATTAAAAATTCTGGAGTCTTTTTCTTTTGGTATTTAACAACAGATGCTTGATTATGCCACTTCAACAAATCTCTCTGAATTGTTTAACTTAGTAACAGTTAAAAGCTAAAATACCCAAATCCTAAATATGCAATTCATAAAGCAGCATATTTTCCTTAATTAATTTTCTCAAAGTTTACAATATCTATACTAATGCTCTGTAACTAGATATGTTCTGAATCCATTCTAAGAGAATCTGTATAGAACAAACATTTGAAGCATCTTAAAACTAACCAAAAACATCTTTCTACTGTGCTGCAAGGCAAATGATTTTTAGATGTTTTGCATTTTTATGCTAAATAGTGCAGCTGCAATAGATAAAAAGCAATCAAGCTAATTTAAACCAATCATGTCCAGGAGGTTCTCCTCACTTGTATAAAAATGCTCTCACACTCACTTTAAAAGCTTTACCACAGCGAATAGTGTTTTCTTGCTTTCAGTTTCCTATGATACAAACAGCACCTTACGTAACTAAGAAAAGGACGGTTGTAGATTTTCTGATAGTAGTTTACAATATAAATCAAACTTCTAAATCCTATTCAGGTAAGAAATTAGGTAGACAACAGTAACTCATACTAGGATTATCATTAAGATATAATAATGGCATACCTTAAATGTTTTGGGAGGCAACAAGTCAAAGACAGAGTAACCTTTTAGCACTTGAGATGTACCATTATTATCCCATAAAGCACAATCTGGAATATATTATTGGGGTCATAAAATGTGTTTTGAATTTATATTTTCTTCAATTATCAGTTTGCCACATCACAGCTCCTCATCCTGGATTTCCTCTCATCTGCTTCATTTGAAACTTTAAATGATGATTTGTTTTAATTTTAAACATTTTAACTGTATTTTAAAACCAAATAAACCAGCTTTTAAAACTGTGGAGGAATTCCTTCTTTAGACATAGGAATTCCTTCTTTAGACAGCAGTTAGATAAGCCTGCAGAGATTGGAGGAGAGCAGCATTGGGGTGGGGGTGAAGAATCTGCCAGATTTGTGTACCCCTTACTTTATAGCTCAGGGTCTGAAGCCAGACAGAGTAGCCAGTAGCAACTTTTAAACCACATGTCTGGCTTCTTCTCATGTTCTCTTTGAGCAACTGTCCATCCAGAGTACTTGTCCAGTGCTCCAACATGATAGTTACAAACATCTAGGGATGCTCCCTCTCTCTTCCTCACCTACCAGACAGGTTCTTCTGATTAGCTTAACCAGGGCCACATTCTGAAAAATACTCCGGGAAACTGCTAGTCTAGCCAATGTCTCAGGACTGTGAGGCAAACCACTATCAAGCAGACTGGGCCCTCAATCTCAAATAGCCCCCTGGTTCCAAGTTTCAGCTTTCTCCAATTGCTTCTAGAGGTGTGTTCAACTCAGCAATGGGAAAAATGTGGACCAGATGCATGTGGTAGAGAGAGGTACCAAGCAAAGAGTAGGGCAAAGGGCCAATGAGCTGCACTCTTTGGTGTTTTTCTGACCACAAAGTATCAAGGGGGAGAAAGAGGGAAAGTTATTAATCATTGAAATAATTTTCCTGCTTGATCTTGGTCCAAGATTGAAAAAGATCTGTTTGAATTAAACAGGAATGATTCCCTCTTTATTAGTAGACTATAACTCAGATTTTATAAAAGTAAAAGTAACACATTGTAAACTGCAGTCTGTTCACCATGGGATTTAAGTTGAATTAATAATAGATAATGGCTCACTATTAATGAGTAATTACATTTGTCAAGGGGTTCACTCTGTCCCCTGACTTCTATCTTAGCCTTTACTGTTTGTGTTGTATTAATTGGCAGTATTCATTTGTGCCTCTTATTGTTTGCTGATGTATTTTATTTGAATCCGATTTTTAAAAAAGAAAGAAGGGGAGGTAAGTAATAGTACCACTGGAATAAGAGG
This sequence comes from Caretta caretta, assembly GCF_965140235.1. Lineage (NCBI taxonomy): Eukaryota > Metazoa > Chordata > Testudines > Cheloniidae > Caretta > Caretta caretta. Next base: position 26,493,951 of record NC_134212.1, on the reverse strand, counting down.
ATACTGACCCGGTCACGTGATCCTTTTCAACTGTGACTCACATCATGTTATCATGTTCAGGAAGTATCACACCTTTACTACAAAGTGGGAATGAGGATATTAAAATAAAGATCATGAAAACAGCTACTAACACACTAAAAGTCAAGAGAGGCTAAAGGCTAGATTTATTTGAGAGGCTACCTTGGCATAAACAAGTATGTCCTGGTATATGGCCTTAGTGACATAAAGTCTACAAAGGAAACATGTAGGGGACGAGAACATGCCAAAAAGGTGGCACTTTCTAGAAGGAGCTATTCACAGCAGCTGGAGGGCCAACATTAAGCTAGCATAGACCCTCAGCAGCCTCTGTTTTTGATGCTTCTACGTAGCCCATGCAAGAACATAATGCTGCTTTCCCCTGGCATACTCTGCAAGGTAAGGCAAAGATGGAATCACTGCCTGCCTGCTTCAAGAGTGAATCTCCCCTCATACCGGCCAGGATGACACTGGAAGCATCAGCAGCACATTCCTCCACTACAAGAAATGAACATCACCCTATATAAAGTGAAATGGATACCAGTGTACAGTAAATACAGAAAGGACAACAACAAAGAAGGTGGCATGATGAAAGAAGTCCTTTTCAGGTTCTGTTTGGTTACATTTGACGCATGCTGTGATAACAGGTACAGCACAGCAACATCTCGTGTACTATACATACAGCAGAAGTGGGCAAAAATGTACCAACTGTGAAAGAAGGTGGGCCTTGTGGTTATGCTGCAATCTGAAAAATCAGGTCAGGTTCTGGTCCCAGCTCCACTGCAGACTTTCTGTGTGACTCTTAGGTAAGTCCCAAACACACTGTACTTCAATTTTCTCAGTTTTAAAACTGAAATGATAATATAGCACAAGGATAGCATGATGTTAAAATTTACCAATCAGAGATCCTCCAATCAAAGGTGCTGAAATAGTATTTGTTAACTATTATTATAATAAACAAAAAACACAGGAGATAGTGGACTTTGATAGTGGACTTACAGCTCAGCAATTGCTTTACTAAATTTTCATTTTTGCTGCAGATATTTACCCACACAATTTCTCACAAAATTTTAGTTCACCCTGGCCACACCTAAAACACTACTTAGTCTCATCATTGGGGGGGGGGGGCAGGGAGGAGGGGAGATTTCAGTTATGGAAAAGCTGTCATTTAAAAATTTGTGATAACACAATATTCTTGGGTATTTTAAACAATCTGTGAATGCACTGTTCTTCTCCCAGGAAGAGTCTGAATCACATGGCCATCCTCTCACTATTTGTGTGAGGACCTGCGTTACCCTTTGTATCAGAAGAGGCACTTAGAATACTATACTGGGCCATTACCAAGTATGATGGGGCATGCTCATTTCTTGTGAGCACCTCCTGTTGGCTCTTGGCCTCGTCAGGTGGGTCTTCAGTAGCTCAGCCCTCCGGCCAAGTCTCACACAATCAAATGTATGGATCCCCTTCCAGGGTAACGCAGTCCAACAAATGGTTGGATCTCTTCAGGGTCTTCAGCCCCATCTCTAAGCCTGTTTAAATTCTAATCCTTTCTCAGGCTTTTAGTACTGAGTCTTATTCCCTTCTTGGGGCTTCGGCCACTTCCTCAGTGGCAGGACCCAGACCCACGCCCTACACCAAGTCCCAACCCAGGAACCCTATGAGTAGCAGCCACTTGCTGCTTTAATAGTTGCTGTTGCTGCATTCACTGGGCTACTTCCCACTCTGTCCCATCACCTTCTTGGATTCCCTGTATGTTCCCAACAAGGTCTCTCCTAGGCCTCCTTGCCTGGAGAGTTTCCCCATTTGTCCTGATTTCTCAGGGTCTTCCCTCAGGTCTCTTTGCCTGGACAGGCTGTAATAGTCTCTGCCCCCTCTTTAATCAGGGTTCTCTCTCCCAGGCTTCTATGCCTGGAAAGCTCTCAAGTCCTATCCATGCTTGAGCAGGGTTTCTCCCTGGTTTCTTTACCTGTGGAGTTTTACTGCCTTTTAATCCTTCTTCAATCCTCTGGTCCCAGTCAGCAACTGAACTGCTGAGCCTTTAACTTATCCTGCTGAGCTCTGATTGGCTGCTTCCCTCCAGCCTTTCTAGGCAGGGTTGGAGGACCCATCTTCACTGCTCCTTTCCTGGAGTAAGGTGTGGTAAGATCACAACACCTCCAGCAGGGGGCCTCAAAGGGCCTGTTACATCTAAGTCATAGGTCACCAACCCAAGTGGGACCATCAACAGTTGATGTGGGCCTTGGCAGATCAGTGCACTGTGCCTTGGCATGAGTCACAGGCATTGCAGGTTTGGGCAACGGCGTACGTTACCAATGTATATGAATCTGTGTCAAGTCTGCGTACGTTACCAATGTATATGAATCTGCATCAAGTCTGGCCAGGATTTCCTGCCTGATTAAGGTTAGCTTATTTGGTTCAGTTGGTTATTTAATAAAAATTGAGACACATCTGTCTTTATTTGCGGCGTGGCACTTGGCAACATAACCTTAGCTATGTTTACAGTTATAGTTAGGAAAACTGCTGTGAATGGTTTCCCTCCAATTGCAAGCATAAACTAACAAGCAGTATTAAATACATACTATTTTATTTACCACAGCTTTGTAAAATTTTCAAAACATCCTAATAAGATATAAAAGTAAAACTGAACTCAATATTTTTGCCAATTCCTGGCAACTTCGCAATAACATCCTTGCATTCAAGGATCAAACCATGCCTTTAATTTATATGTAGTTTAACAGAAGTTGAGTTTATTTTGGGCCAGCTTATTCAGTTGTGATTTATTTGATAAATTGAAAAATTAGATCAAAACTGGTGTGTCGCTCTCCTGTAACAGGTTTGACATTAGAAACATGGTTTGGACTCGCAGGAACTTTTTACTACAGATCAGCGTCCGTATATACTGTAGAGTGAAGTTTTCTCAATAATCCACCATTCTGGACCCAAGTAGCCTGGAGGAGAAGGGTGCCTGATTTGAATACAGAACGCACAAGAGCCTGATCTGTAGTGTGGGCAGGGGGAACAGACTGGAAGAGGTAGTTATGGGGAAGGAAACTTTGACCAGCTGGGGAAGGAGATTGGACTGAGAACCAGTGGCTTGAGGTGCCCCCTACATCACACACTTTTTTGATGCTGAGGGGTGGGGGAGACTGGGAACAGAGCTTCTTTTGGAACTGCTGCCTCATCTAGCAGCCCAGGCTCCTTCTGTTGCCTCATACAGTCCCCAGGTCTCTGCTCCACTCCCCCATAGACAGCCATTGACCACTCATTGGCCCAGCTGCCTGCCTGCCTGTCTCTCTCTCTCTCACACATACACACACAGGAGGGCTGTGTCCATGGGAGAGTGGAGCAGAGGCAGCAGCTTGGGAGTGGGGATGGTGCAACCTAGAAGCTGGGAAGGGCCACAAGAAGCTGCTGGGAGCATGGACTCTCCTCACCGTCTGCCCAGTACCTTATAGGGAGATATGTTCAGAGCAAGGACAAAAGGGAAGGACAGGAGCACCTTACTCAGAGCCAGGCCCCAGGGCCTAATAGAGACTTTCCATCCCCACTGTCACTTCACCCCCAGTGTAATACCCTCCAAATTTCACTGCATCCTCAGCACTTTACCCCAGAGAGACACAACCCCAGTATGACCGCAATCTCCATTGAATCTCACTGCACTTCCAGACCCTTATCCCCAAAGATATCTCCAACCCCACTGAATCTCACTGCAGCCCTCATCCCTTGAGACCCCCCTCAAATCCCACAGAACCTAAACCCAAGATCCCAAACCCTACCGAATGTTGCTGAACTCCAGTCCCCAGAGACACCCCCAACTCTGCTGAATGTCACTGTGCACCCCATGCACTAGCCTCAGAAAGATCCCTGACCACACAATCTTACTGTACCCCCAGGCCCTAATCTCCAGAAAGACCCCCCCAACCCCACTGCATCACCATCCCCAAAGAAAGCCTGCAAATTCCAGAGAACACCCCCCCATCCCAGTGACTCCTTGCACCGCCAGACCAAGAGAGATCAACCCCACTGAATCTCACAGCACCCTCAGCACCCTACCCTACCCTAGAAAGACCTCCAATCCTACTGAATCTCACTGCACCCCCATCGAGAACCCCTACTCCAATGAATCTCACGACATCACAACCCCTGCATCATCAGAGACCTCTAACTCCACTGAATACCACTGCACCAGAGGCCTAGCCACCAAACTCCCAGACTGTATTGTAAGAATTTGTATGAAACCTGCTGCCTTCTTTAAAAACAAGTATAAAGAGCTTCATGAGCTAAACAGTGAATGTTTATGTAATATATAAAAGAATGTGAATTGTCTGTATCAAGTGCATGAGAATTTACTGCAGCTGGAATCATGATAGACCCCACACACACACACACATACACACACTTTTTTTCAGACCACTTAAAGCACTGGCTTGGGGAAAAGGAGATGAGAGAAGCATGGATACAGATCTGAGGAGGAACTGGTTTGTAGGGGGAGAACTGGAACTGGCTGGGCAAGGAGACTTGGACAAGGAGATGAGGGGTTGAGACAGGACATAACACAGACTGAATGAGGAGCCTGGGGAGGGAAATTGGAACTGGGAGACAACGGGGACAGGCAATGTAGGCAGAGGACAGAGGCAAATCAGATGAGGAGCTGGGAGTGAGGAACTAGATTTGACTGAGAAAGACGATGGGGATAAGAAGCTGTAGGTTGGTGGGTGATGGAACCAGTAATGGCTGAGCAGAGACTGGGTTTTGGAGGGAAAACTGGGAGTCCAGGAGTGAGACTAGGACTTGCTGGGGAAGGAGACTGGAACTGACTTGGTGAAGAGAACAGAACTGGAACAAGGAACCAGTGTGGGGAATAGAGAAGATGTGGACAGAGAAGGAGGGGAACGGGCAGAAGTGTATGTGCCCAGTACAGCATACTCCTTACCGGAACCTGGAATATAGATTCTTGAATTTCACCATTCCTCAGCGGTCAGCAAATATCAGTGAAACCCTCAGCCAAAGTGTCCAATCTCAACATACTTCAAGAATGATAGCCCAACTACTACTGCTGCTGTCAATTACTCCATTCGCTCAAGTGGCAAAGGTCTGTGCAGTAGCAAAGTTCCAACTCTGCTGATGAACCATGTGGGTGTCAATATGATGAAATTTCTGTTTTTTCACTTAGCTTTTGGAAAAATCTAGGAAATTACACAAACTACATTACTAGAATATTAAAGTTGCAAAGTTAAGAACTCAAAAGTTAAGGCATTTTATGCTTTTTGGACTAAAGCAGCCATAATCTGAAAATCTGCCTCTACAAATTCTAAAGTATTCAGCATCCAAAACTGTGCTAGATTCGCTATTGGGTGGAGAGCACTTTTGCAAATCTGGCCTCTTCACTATAAGACCCTGTTTTCTGTTTATAACTTTATCAATTTTTAACTATTCAGGCTTAGAATTTCCTTGCCAGGTGTCTACTACAAACTGAGTGTTTTTGGGAAGTGTCCGCAAAAATTTAGCTAGGCTAAACCTGATTGGTGCTGCAGTCTCATGCACCAGGTCACAATGCCGCTCACTCAGATTTTCCCAGCACAAAACCTGGAGCAGAAAGCCAGGCCCAGACCCATGGTACAGAAGCTGCAAGTGAGGGACAAGTGAGGAGTGGGCTTGCTCTCCTAAGCATGACCGCCCTGGTGCACTGGGCTAGGATTAGGGTTGTAGTACTGGGTTGGAGAGTGCTGCTGAAAGAGGCTGGTGCCCCCTTGGCGAGGAGGAGGATGTAGGCCTGTGATTTTTCCCCCTCTCCCACACAAATTTGGACCTGGATGGGTTGCAGAAAAAGATAAAAATGCAGTTTGTGAGTCACCTTACTAAAAAGTGTTGGAAACCACTGTACTAGGGGACAAAAGTCGAAGGAGATCAGCTTCAGAGAGCCTGGGGCATAAGGCTCTGTACCCAATAGAGAACACTCCCCTCCAGAACCTGTAACAGAACCCCAGGATCTGAGTGTCCCAACATTGCACAGCTGTTTAGCAAATAGCTGTAAAACTCATTGGCAAAGTGTGTTTCTCGTCCTCCACTAGTGGCTGGTCCACAGAGAGGTTAACAGCTCACTACTGCTTCGCTTAAGTAGGAGAAATATATGTTCTAAATCTAAAGGTTTCAACAGTACTGATGGCCAATGTCAGGATCAACAGGGTTCCACATAATGGAATTTCTGGTTTTTCAGTTTGCTTTTTTAAAAATCTAGGAAATTATATATTTTAAGAAATATGTTAAAAGAACATTAAGGTTGTAAACTCAAACCCTAAAAAAGTCAGGAAATGCCAATTTTTTTAAACATGAAATACTCTCAGAATTCAAAATGCCTTTTTAGCCCACTATAACAACACATTTTTAATAGATTATAGGGCAAGAAGGACCACTGTGGTAATCTAATATTATCTCCTGTATAACACAGCCCATAAGACTTTTAACAAATGAATTCCTGTTTAATTAGAGCATATCTTGTAAAAAAACATCTAACCTTGATTTTTAATTTTTCAGTGATGGAGAATTCACTGCAACCCTTGGGTAAATTATCCCAATGGTTAATTACCCTCACCATTAAAAATGTGTACCTTATTTGTAATGTGAATTTGTCTAGCCTCAAAATACAGCCATTGGATCTTGTTATAGCTGTATCTGATAAGTTCAAGAGTCCTCTATTATCATTTTTCTGTTCCTCAGAACTAGTAGAAAAGGAATCCTGAACTATAGAGAGTTCTGCTCTGACTGACTAAAACACTTGGTCTTCCTTCCTTCAACAAGCCTGTACTTTAGATCACTGAACACAGATTCCCTTCCCCTTCTCCCATTACTGCATTCATTATTCTCTCATCAAATATCAAGGCTTCAAGAACACTTAACTTGCATCTTTACAACTATTGACTTTATTCTCTTTTTTAAATACTTTACCCTTTGTAGTTTGTATTACATAACGTTTAACAATGAAAAGAGATACATAACTGTAAACCTAAATATGTCCATGATTATTTTTTAATGTTTAGGTGCTACATGTCTCCCAAAATACGTAAAGATACAGTTCTGTCCCGAAGAATACACCATGTCAGTTCAACATGACAAGTGCAGTTCCTCAATAAACAAAAGCGCTGATGGAATGGACACAGTAACACAGTAAAAAAAAATCACATTAAAAACAAGGATAATAAAGATAAAATCAAATAACATCAGTGAAGACATGGAGGATTTAATTCCAAAGGTCTGGACGATTCCATTAACTTTTCCCTCCCTTGTCTTCTCCTACCTCACGTCTCATAAATATAATGACTAAGTGGGTGTTTGGGAAGTTTTTGAATTAGGGAAATGGTCTGGTGAACAGGTTTGGGAAGGTGTTCCACAGAGGAGGAGAGATTCAAAGACTTTCTTTTTTAAATCTTATTTTCCCCGTGACAGACAGCAATCCTAGCAATTATGTAAATTTATATTACATAATGCTGCATAGCAAGTACCATTTCTTTAGCAATTACATTTTAAAAAATTAAATATACAGAAACAGAAATAATTTGACAGACAGAGCAAATATAATATGCAATTCAAAATAAGAGAATACCAGTATACAAAGAAAGTGTACATGACATTGTACAGGAAATGCTCCTTTCAACTGTTTGTTTCAAGGACTAAGATTTAAATTATTATTACAATAAATTAAAGATTACAGAAAAAGAAGGAAAAAGGACCTACATACTGGGGAGGAAGCAATACCCAAGATGGTTAACAGACAACACTGATTCAGCCGAATAAACAATTTCCTAGTATCTCAACTGCTTCAATGACTAAAAGTATAAATAGACCATTTACCCAAGGAAATTAAATAATTCTGAAATTATCATAATACATTATTTTTCTTCTAGAAAAACAAACCCAGCAAACTCAGAAGTTTTGTATTTTGCATTTTAATTTAAAGGTATTAATTCAATTAATAAATTTTCTCATTAATTCTGTCTCTTAAAAATCCTGCTGTAACAAAGCTATTTTTTTATCTAGGTGTTATTATGCACAGTAGTAGTTTAGTTCAGTTTCTTCTCAAGTATAAGACCACAACTTTCATGGCTCACTGTGCACCACAATTGTAATTCCTCCCTGCAGCAACTGAAAACTCAGAAAATTGTTGCCACATGTCAGTGCCAGCCAATCCACTCAGGCTTTTATTTACTAACGCCTTCAGGCTACACACAACTCAGCTACCATTGCTCACCAGGGTAAAACCCTGAAGTAGCAAATCTACTTCAGAAAGACAGCCTTTGCTCCACATGTATTATTCCTTGCCTGAATAGATGAAAGAGCACTGTTGTGTCTGGGTTTTTATATTGCTCAGCTTACACAGATAGAAAAGTTTCAGAGTAGCAGTCGTGTTAGTCTGTATCCGCAAAAAGAAAAGGAGGACTTGTGGCACCGTAGAGACTAACCAATTTATTTGAGCATAAGCTTTCGTCAGCTACAGCTCACTTCATCGGATGCATTCAGTTGACAATACAGTGGGGAGATTTATATACACAGAGAACATGAAACAATGGGTGTTACCATACACACTGTAAGGATAGTGATCAGGTAAGGTGAGCTATTACCAGCGGGGGGAAGAAGGGGGGTTTGGACACAAACTTTTCTTTTATGATCTAGGCTCTAGCTGTACTCTGGACTCTGAAGGTAAACAATGTTATTATTTTCAATTATATAATCTACCTTCTTAATATATATTTCACCCAATTTTCTCTGTTAGCAAGGTTCTCATTGCAAGATCGGGGCCTTAATATCAGGGCCATGTATTAAGGTCTTTTGATAATAACCTTTTCTTCGTTACTTCTCACTTAAAACATGGTACTACATTGACATTAACTCTCACTAATTTAATCTAAACACTACCTTTTTATTGTAATAAGCAAGATGAGATTTAGGACACTTCCCAAATACACATTTTACTAATCCGGCAACATCTATATAACTAGATTAAAGAAGAAGAGGTTTTTTCATATGAAAAAAATAAAGCATTCTACCTACAGAAGTGACATGTAAATGGAATCCTCTGTTGACTGATACTCACTGATAGATTTCAGAGTAGCAGCCGTGTTAGTCTGTATTCGCAAAAAGAAAAGGAGTACTTGTGGCACCTTAGAGACTAACAAATTTATTTAAGGATAAGCTTTCGTCAGCTACAGCTCACTTCAATGGATGCATTCAGTGGAAAATACAGTGGGGAGATTTATATACACAGAGAACATGAAACAATGGGTGTTACCATACACACTGTAATGAGAGTGATCACTTAAGGTGAGATATTACCAGCAGCAGAGCCAGGGAGGGAGGGGACATTTTGTAGTGATAATCAAGGTGGGCCATTTCCAGCAGTTGACAAGAACGTGTGAGGAACAGTGGGGGGCGGGGGAGATAAACATGGGGAAATAATTTTACCTTGTGTAATGACCCATCCACTCTCAGTCTGTATTCAAGCCTAAGTTAATTGTATCCAGTTTGCAAATTAATTCCAATTCAGCAGTCTCTCGTTGGAGTCTGTTTTTGAAGTTTTTCTGTTGAAGAATTGCCACTTTTAGGTCTGTAATCGAGTGACCAAAGAGATTGAAGTGTTCTCCGACTGGTTTTTGAATGTTATAATTCTTGATGTCTGATTTGTGTCCATTTATTCTTTTACGTAGAGACTGTCCAGTTTGACCAATGTACCTGGCAGAGGGGCATTGCTGGCACATGATGGCATATATCACATTGGTAGATGTGCAGGTGAACGAGCCTCTGATAGTCTGGCTGATGTGATTAGGCCCTATGATGGTGTCCCCGAATAGATATGTGGACACAGTTGGCAATGGGCTTTGTTGCAAGGATAGTTTCCTGGATTAGTGGTTCTTTTGTGTGGTGTGTGGTTGCTGGTGAGTATTTGCAGCATGGAAAGAGCAGATTCTACAGGGCTCTAAATATTCTCAGTGCATGTGAATGGAGGGTGGGCAGAACACTCTCTCTGGCCCCTCATCTTGCTAGCCAGTGCTGCTGTATTGCAGACATATGTTGCACCAGATATAACGGTCAATGCACATTACACCCCCGAAGTTCAAGGAAACAGGAAGACAGTTTGTGATTCTCCAGGTCAAATTTTGCTTCCTGGTCTGCTCCTGGGACAGTACAGCTACACATGCCCCCATAAATAAGATTGTAGCATGGCCAAAATTGACTAGGCTTTAGATTTCAAAATGTATTTCAAGTACAGCATGTTATCATGATATAGAACTAAACACACTTATTAAGTTCTCTCACTCACATAACATGGCTTTTTAATAAAACAATTGAGTTGTTAATACACGGTCAATAAACATGACTCGTTGATCTATATGATTCACTGTAACTAAATTAAAAATAGCTTCATAAAGGTAATATTTAATCATAATTTTCATAAAATCATAGGAAAATCTCTTCAACTGTTAACATTCCAGAGAACATTCTAAATAAAAATCCAAAGGAATTTAACTTTCTAAAACAAATGCCTTCAAGAAGAGAAGAAAATCAGACTTCAACATACACTCATTTTGTACAGATTATTGTGGATGGGGGTAAAATTAGAGAGTTAAAGGGCTAATGAACATTCAAACACAACTCAGAATGATCTTAAACTTCTCAATGGTAACTGGTGTTATAACACGTTATAAGCTGCCCTGCTTCTCATCCAAATCACACCATACTCGCATCCCTTAATGTTTCCTGAATAGTTCTGTCACAGGTGGTAATCATTTTGGAGACTGTTTATAATTCTGACATCCTGATTTATTATCACTCTACTAAACAATCCCATTAAATGTTCCTCAAGAGTTTTTAGATCTTCCTCATTATATATTGTCAAATCCTAATGACAGAATTTAAGATGAGTCACGAGCAGATTAATAATTACAATGCAGCATTTGTGAAAGGTAGCAGATTTTTCAGTGTAATTACCAATGTGATTTTTAAAAAATAATTTTTTTCTCTTAGAGAAATTAAACACGTGTGTGAGAAAAACCATTCAGCTGAGACTGTCAAAATTCAAAGAATTTCTAAAGGAATAAAGAAATCTGTTAGGTGCCAACACTTTCACACAAAATAAGTTAAATGACTTTTCCACTTCTTTCTTAGGTCCAGCAACCAATATGCATGTTTAAGATAGCAATCAAATGCCTTTACTTTTAGGAAATATATTAGAAATTTAGAAAAGCATTTCAGCAGAAAGAATGAGTCTCATACAGATATTTTAGATCAGGTTAGGGTGCCCCGGATGTGGTTCCACAAGTTGATGTTACCATTTCTGATACTGAGATTGCCTGGCTGAAGAGGAATGAAAGCAGGATCATAACTAACCATGGTTGTTTCTCCTTGCAAAAAATTGCAAGTCATGGCTCTCTCACAGCGAAAAATGCAAAACTCAGAATCTTAAAAAAAGAAAAGCCATCATACACAGCATTTTACTGACATTTATTTCCCAATAGAAAACAATAGTTAAAAGCATATAAGGATAGGGGGAAAAAAACAAAATAAATATATATGCAACATTTTATAAAACACATAATTTCATAAAACACCAGCTAGTTAGTATGTTAAGGGAAAGTATAGTCTCGTGGTTAAGGAACAAAAATGAAAGCAAAGAATTCTATGTGGGTTCTGTTGCCGGCTCTGCCACAAATTTACCATGTGATCTTGGGCAAGTCACAAAAGCCTTGATTCAGCAAAACTCTTAAGCAGGTGCTTACTGTGTTGACGTACCACAGACTTCAAGGTTAAGCCTATACTTAACTGCTTTGCAGAACTGGGACCTTGTCTGTCTAAGTTCCCCCATTTCCCCAACTGTAAAATGGGGCTAATAATACTTCTCAACTTAACCAGGATGTTGTGAAAACAAATGTATTAATATCTGCGAGGTTTTTAGATACGTCAGTAATGAGGAAATTTCTACAAATAAATACATTTTAAAATATTGGCCAAATTCAAAAGTAATGTATAAGTGACAGTTAAACTCCCTTACATTCAAACTCCCACAAACCAACTTATGCCTTTTCCACCCATGTGTAAAGGATGGAGTCTAATTGGTCTAATTTATCCAGCATGACAGGTCTCCTATAATTTCTAAATGCATCTTTACAAGAAGAGAGGATGATAAAGACCTTGTTTTTTAGGGCCACGGGTGTGAGACTGGGAAGAGGACACATGTTTTTGTCATATAAATCAAGGCCGTGGTAGGTATCTAGCCTTAGGCCCTGAAACTGCAAACTGATGCACCATCATAGGATCTTACACCAGTGCAGAGCCCTATAAGCCAATGGAACTCGAAATAGGAATGAGGGACTGCACCAAAGTATCAACTTGCGGGACTGGGGCCTTATTTCTCATCAACAAAGGTAACACCATGTATGTTGCTCCAACTACCATACACTGGACAAAAACATTAAGAAGATACTGGATTTCTTTTTGTTTAATACATATATAAACTTGCTGAATTTACTAAAACAAAATCTTTAACATATTAAGTATAATGGTTTAAAATAAAGTTTGAATTTGGGTCCTAACAGCAGAACCTGTCAAACAACACACTATGGTCAATGATGGGAATAGCTCCACTTGCCTTTCCCCTATACACAATAGCTAAGGACTCGTCTTCTCCCACCTTCCAGTTTACTGTTGTTTCACACCTTGCAATATAACTAGGAGTAATTAGATCAAATGAAGGAAAGGAAAACTTCTTAAGTGATAAGAAAATATTGCTCTATAAAATGGTTAAAATAAAGAGATGGCAGTCCCATTTAGAATTGGACTGATCTGGAAAATTCACTACTAGGAACAATCCTGCATTACCTCCTAAAGGATGGACTAGTTGGCTTTTAAAGTCTTTTCCATCTCTAATATCAAATACATTCCATCTCATGGTAAGCACGTTAGATGGATGATATTACTAAAACCATCAGCAGCAAAATAGTTAATCATGTTTATATTTAAATTCTCATTGTAAGGCTTCAGAGTTAATACCCCTCTGAAATGAATGGAGCAATTCCTGTCTCTCTTAAAACTGCTTGTTCTGGGTCTCTGCATACTGATTCAGACAACACAGCATGTTCAGCAGGTTTTCTTCTCATATAGGTCAATATTTTCAAAACTTAATTGCATTTAAGGCTGCTCAGCACTGCTGAAAATAACACCTTTATTTCAGTGCCTCAAAATGGAACTAGGTTTCTTTAAGAAATCATATTTTTTCAATTTTGGCTGTCTTTTTTTTTAAAAATGAAATGCTTAAATTCTATATAAATTGATGGGAGGCACCAATAACTACTGGAACAGTATTACAGACAATTCTGGCTTTGGTATAGAGAAATAAGTGCATGATAGATGAGCCACATTTGAATCTAATGATGACTAAATGTTCATACCTGAGGGCTATATGCATTATTACAAGTAGATCAAGGGGTCATGATCAATACTTTGAGGCAGATTCTCTGCCCTGTTTGTATCCCTTTGTGCTGTTCAAGTGACACAAAGGGAGCAGAAGTCACCCACAATTCTCCTGTTGATGATTCCACAAACATGGTATGTTCCTTGTGGTATACAACCAGCATAACTGATTCCTACACTTACTTGTACACAGCCCTCTGCTGTACTGATCATGGAGAAGCGAAGTGGTTGGAGCACACTGAACTGAAGCACACTAACAGTAGGGATCTATTATTGACCACCTGACCAGGACAGTGATAGTGAAGATGAAATGCTAAGGGAGATTAGAGAGGCTATCAAAATAAAGAACTCAATAATAATGGGGGATTTCAATTATGCCCATACTGACTGGGTACATGTCACCTCAGGTCGAAATGCAGAGACAAAATTTCTCAATACTTTAAACGACTGATTCTTGAAGCAGCTGGTACAGGAACCCACAAGGGGAAAGGCAACTCTCGATCTAGTCCTGAGTGGAGCACAGGATCTGGTCCAAGAGGTAAATATAATAGGACCAGTTGGAAATAGAAGACCATAATATAATAACATTTAATGTTCCTGTGGTGGGAAGAACACCTCAACAGCCCAACACTGTGGCATTTAAGTTCAGAAAGGGGAATTATGCAAAAATGAGGAGGTTAGTTAAACAGAAATTAAAAGGTACAGTAACTCAAGTGAAATCCCTGCAAACTGCATGGACACTTTTCAAAGACACCGTAACAGAGGCTCAACTTAAATGTATACCTCAAATTAAAAAACACAGTAAAAAGAACTAAAAAGGAGCCACCATGGCTTAACAACCATGTAAAAGAAGCTGTGAGAGATAAAAAGGCATCTTTTAAAAAGTGGAAGTCAAATCCAAATGAGGTAAATAGAAAGGAGCATAAACACTGCCAAATTAAATGTAAAAATGTAATAAGAAAAGCCAAAAAGGAGTCTGAAGAACTGCTAGCCAAAAACTCAAAAGGTAATAACAAAATGTTTTTTAAGTACATCAGAAGCAGGAAGCCTGCTAAACAACCAGTGGTGCCCCTGGACGATCGAGATACAAAAGGAGCACTTAAAGACGATAAAGTCATCGCAGAGAAACTAAATTAATTCTTTGCTTCAGTCTTCACGGCTGAGGATGTTAGGGAGATTCCCAAACCTGAGCTGTCTTTTGTAGGTGACAAATCTGAGGAATTGTCACAAATTGAAGTGTCACTAGAGGAGGTTTTGGAATTAATTGAGAAACTTAACAGTCACCGGGACCAGATGGCATTCACCCAAGAGTTCTGAAAGAACTCAAATGTGAAATTGCGGAACTATTAACTATGGTTTTTAACCTGTCCTTTAAATCAGCTACTGTACCCAATGACTGGAAGATAGCTAATGTAATGCCAATATTTAACAAGGGCTCTAGAGGTGATCCTGGCAATTACAGACCAGTAAATCTAATGTCAGTACCGGGCAAATCAGTTGAAACAATAGTAAAGAATAAAATTGTCAGACACATAGACCAACATAAATTGTTGCGCAAAAGTCAACATGGTTTCTGTAAAGGGAGATCATGTCTCACTAATCCATTAGAGTTCTTTGAGGGGGGTCAACAAACATGTGGATGGGGGGATCCAGTGGACATAGTGTACTTAGATTTCCAGAAAGCCTTTGACAAGGTCCCTCACCAAAGGCTCTTATGTAAATTAAGTTGTCATGGGATAAGAGGGAAGATCCTTTCATGGATTGAGAACTGGTTAAAAGACAAGGAACAAAGGGTAGGAATAAATGGCAAATTTTAGAATAGAGAGGGGGAACTAGTGGTGTTCCCCAAGGGTCAGTCTTAGGACAAATCCTATTCAACTTATTCATAAATGATCTGGAGAAAGGAGTAAACAGTGAGGTGGCAAAGTTTGCAGATGATACTAAACTGCTCAAAATAGTTAAGACCAAAGCAGACTGTGAAGAACTTCAAAAAGATCTCACAAAACTAAGTAATTGGGCAACGAAATGGCAAATGAAATTTAATGTGGATAAATGTAAAGTAATGCACATTGGAAAAAATAACCCCAATCATACATACAATATGATGGGGGCTAATTTAGCTACAACTAATCAGGAGAAAGATCTCGGAGTCATCGTGGATAGTTCTCTAAAGACGCCCACGCAGTGTGCAGCAGCAGTCAAAAAGCAAATGGGATATTAGGAATAATTTAAAAAGGGATACAAAATAAGATGGAGAATATCTTTTTGTCCTTATATAAATCCATGGTATGCCCACATCTTGAATACTGCATACAGATGTGGTCCCCTCATCTCAAAAAAGATATACTGGCATTAGAAAAGGTTCAGAAAAGGGCAACTAAAATGATTAGGGGTTTGGAATGGGTCCCATATGAGGAGAGATTAAAGAGGTTAGGACTTTTCAGCTTGGAAAAGAGCAGACTAAGGGGGGATATGATAGAAGTATATAAAATCATGAGTGGTGTGGAGAAAGTGAATAAGGAAAAGTTATTTACTTGTTCCCATAATATAAGAATTAGGGGCCACCAAATTAAATTAATGGGCAGCAGGTTTAAAACAAATAAAAGGAAGTTCTTCATTCAGTGCACAGTCAACCTGTGGAACTCCTTGCCTGAGGAGGTTGTGAAGGCGAGGACCATAACAGGGTTTAAAAGAGAACTGGATAAATTCATGGAGGTTAAGTCCATTAATGGCTATTAGCCAGGATGGGTAAGGAAAGGTGAGAAGAGAATAAGAGAAGATGACTACTTGGCTAGAAAAAAATGAGCAAGCTGAGACCCACCAGAAAAACCTGGAGATCCTTTTCCACGTCCAGCTGACCTCATAAGGTGCAAAGAGAATGAGATAAGAGGTCTATACGAGTCCTTTCCATTTTCCCTGCTGATGTGATAGAGTGAACAAAGGCTGAAGAAACGAGGGCTCCACTTTATTCCCTCCTGTCAACTTCAGTAGAATCCCAGGTGGGAGAATATCTTTGCCCTGGTCTCAGCATATGTACACCTTACGAATTGTGCTGGGGTTGGAAAATGACTTCTATACACTTTACAAGATGTGTAAGAAAGAACTTCACTCTGAGGCACCTCTAATATGCCTTAGCAAAGATTTCCAAATAGGACCAGGAGGAGATGGAGTTAAGTTCCCACCTCAACTATTCACTGGCTTGTAGAGCAGTAGCCATGCACCACAGTGAGTAAGCTTAACCATATATACACAAAATGTCTTCCAGTACTTTCCCTGGGGCAGTACATCTCTGCATAACCCAGGATTATGAGCTGTACCTTAAATACAGCTGTGTGAGAAATGGTTTTCCCATCCTGCAAAATATTCAAAGATTTCAAAATTTTTCACAGTTTTACATTGGGGCAAAACTGAGACCTTTTGAATTCCTTTTGTGAAAAACTAGAGTAAGAGAGAAACCCTAGGATACCCAAGAGCCCAGTGGTTAGGCCACTCACCTAGGTTAAGGGACACCCAGATTCAAGTCCCTGCTCTGCCTGATTTAGAGCAGAGACTTGAACCTGGGTCTCCCACATGAGTAACCTAACTGCAGAGCTATTAACTATTCTGGGGGGGTCTCTCTCTTTCTCTCTCACTGAATTCCATCCGAGACCTGAGAAACCTTTCCCAATGAACTTTTTACCTAAAGTGATAGGTTTCTGCAAACAGTTTTGATTTCAATGAAATGGCATTTTCCAGCATAAAAAACGTTTACTTGGAAAATTCAGCTCTAGATTTAAAGTCCCTAGTAATCAGTATGTTGGGAAACAAAAGCCAGAAGAAGACAGGCACAGTGCTACGTCGGGGTTTGTCAACAGAATACATTAGCTGCATATATTCAAAAATCAGGCATTACAAAACAAGGAAATTTAGAGCTAAGGTTATATTTAAAAGAAATCCAAATAAATTAAGTAGTGGAAATGCACAGTTAAAGCACCCAAACAAACTTAATATGTTCAGATTTCATTAACAACAGTCTCATAATGTTTGATACTCTTGAGTTACTCATAGCTACTGTCTATCTACTGTATTTATGTATGAAGGGAATACACCATATTATTCAGACAAAATTGTTGAATCCCTTCTTTACGTGCAAAACTCAACTTGACCTTATAATCAATTAATCAAAAATTGATAATTTTATGGGTTCAAATTTACTTAATAATTAAAGAGACTTCAGATAACCAAGCTTGACTGACTTTATTAAAAAACTGTCAGTCAGAACATAACAGAAAAGATATGCGCTACCAAACCAGAGTCTGTTAGATCCAAGCCTAGCAGCAGTGGCATGTTTGATCTCAGCTGATTTCAACCTGCATGATTCTGATTGTCTGCTTTTAGTCTGTTATAATTATACCCCTAGGTTTTGAGACCATTTATAGTTTCAGCTGCTGTTCGTTAGACTCAGAATCATACACTTTAAGGTCAGAAGGGACCATCATGATCATCTAGTCTGACCTCCTGTACATTGCAGGCCACAGAACTTCACCCACCCACTCCTATAATAAACTCCTAATCTCTGGCTGAGTTACTGAAGTCCTCAAATCATGACTTAAAGACTTCAAGTTATAGAGAATCCACCATCTACACTAGTTTAAATCTTCAAGTGACCCATGGCCCATGCTGCAGAGGAAGGTGAAAAAACGCCAGGGACTCTGCAAGTCTGACCCAGGAGAAAATTCCTTCCTCTTTTCTACCTGAAATACCTCTTATTTTAATACATATCCAGACTGTCATATTTCATAAATTTCTTAACTGCAAAATTAATATCTGCTGCTTACTCACTGAGGTGATACATTACATTTATATATCTTCCTGCCTGTTGCAGTTAAGACATTACTTGCGAAATCATTGGGCTCTGTGTTAAAGGTCAATATATCTTTCCTAACACGTTTAGTAAGCTTGTATTTTTCCCATTTTAGCATGGCCATAGACAATTATGTGAATCTGGTTCATGAGCAAGGTATAGGCCTTATAAAAGTCTGGTTCATAGATGAACAACCTTAACCATTAGGTCTTCACCAGAAGTACAATAATGAAGATTGTGTAAATCAGGGATAAAGTAAAAAATGCTAATTCACTATAAGACCATGAGAACCTCCCGCCACCTTTTTTTTTTAAGCACTGGTTGGGAGGCAGATGATCTGGGTTCTACTCCTGGAGTTGCCAAGTGTCCAGTCTAAAAGGGAACCTGGCAGTATCTGGTCAGCACTGTGGATCAGACACTAAAAGTCCAGTTAACTGCAGTAACTGGCCTCCATCACTGGGGGGGGGGGGGGGTAGAAAGAGCAGCAGCTGCTGCTGGAGCCTGGAGGAGCAGTGGAGCACTAAGGAACAGCTCCAGTGGAAAGAGGTACCAGCAGCTCCTCCCACCTCCCAAGTGCAGCTCTCCCTGCCCTGCCCCACCCCAGTATGGCTCTCCCTCCCCCACCCTGCCCCAGTCACCCCCCACCCCAGTGTGGCTCTCCCTCCCCCACCCTGACCCAGTCACCGCCCCTCACCATTGATGCCTGGCTCTCCCTGTCCCTTTCTGGCCCCAGTTACACACCCCTGGAGCCTGGCTCTCTCCAACATCCTGCCCCAGTCACCCCTCAATTCCTAGAGCCCTGCTCAGCTGGCAGGGGGAGGATGGTGGAGAGAGCAGCGAGCTGGGGGAAGAGAAGCAGGGGTCGGGGCCTCAAAGGAAAGAGGTGGAGCAAGGGGCGGGGCCTCGGGGAAGAGGTAGAGCAGGGGAAGTTCCGGCACTCAGTGTCCAGTTTTCACAAATGAGAAAGTTGACCACCCTACTCCTGACTCTAACAAAAACTGCCTGTGTGACACTTGTTCAACACAAACTCTATCTTAGCTTGCCTAGCATGAGTGTTGTGAGGCACAGTTCAGTGAAGCTTGTTAAGTGCTTTAACGTGCACATATGGAAGGTACTATACACCTGTAGAGTATTAATACTTGGGTTGTCAATCGATTAAAAAAATTAATTGTGATTAATCACACTGTTAAACAATAATAGAATACCATTTATTTAAATATTTTTGAATGTTTTCTACATTTTCAAATTACAACACAGAATACAAACTCTACAGTGCTCACTTTATTTTTATTTACACTGTAAAAACGAATATAAATAGTATATTTCAATTCACCTAATACAAGTACCTTTGTGCAATCTCTTTATAATGAAAGTTGAACTTACAAATGTAGAATTATGTTCAAAAAATAACTGCATTCAAAAATAAAACAATGTAAAACTTTAGACCCTACAAGTCCACTCAGTCCTACTTCATCCAATTGCTCAGACAAATAAGTCTGGTTATAATTTGCAGAAGATAATGCTGCCCATATCTTGTTTACAATGTCACCTGAAAATGAGAACAGGTCTTCACATGGCACTGTTGTAACCAGCATCACAAGATATTTACATGCCAGATGCGCTAAAGATTCATATGTCCCTTCATGCTTCAACCAGCATTCCAGAATATATGTGTCCATGCTGACGACGGGTTCTGCTCGATAACAATCCAAAGCAGAGTGGACTGACACATTTTCATTTTCATCACCTGAGTCAGATACCACCAGAAGAAGCTTGATTTTCTTTTTTGGTGGTTTGGGTTCTGTAGTTTCCACATTGTAGTGTTGCTCTTTTAAGACATCTGAAAGCATTCTCCAAACCTCGTCCCTCAGATTTTGGACCGCACTTCTGATTCTTAAACCTTGGGTCGAGTGCTGTAGCTATTTTTAGAAATTCACATTGGTACCTTCTTTGCGTTTGTCAAATCTGCTGTGAAAGTGTTCTTAAAACAAACATGTGCTGGGTCATCGTCTGAAACTCCTATAACATGAAATATATGGCAGAATGCAGGCAAATCAGAACAGGAGACATACAATTCCCCCCCAAGGAGTTCAGTCACAAATTTAATTAACGCATTATTTTTTTAATGAGCATCACCAGCATGGAAGCATGTCCTCTGGAATGGTGGCCAAAGCATGAAGGGGCATATGAATGTTTAGCATATCTAGCACATAAATACATTGCAACGCCAGCTACAAAAATGCCATGCGAATGCCTGTTCTCACTTTCAGGTAACATTGTAAATAAGAAGCAGGCAGCAGTATCTCCCATAAATGTAAACAAATTTGTTTGTCTTAGCAATTGTCTGAACAAGAAGTAGGACTGAGTGGATTTGTAGGCTCGAAAGTTTTACACTGTTTTGTTTTTGAGTGCAGTTATGTAACACAAAAAAATTACATTTGTTAGTTACACTTTCACAATAAAGAGATTGTACTACAGTACTTGTATGAGGTGAATTGAAAAATACTATTTCTTTTGTTTATCATTTTTACAGTGCAAATATTTGAAATCAAAAATAATAATATAAAGTAAGCACTGTACACTTTGTATTCTGTGATGTAATAGAAATCAATATATTTGAACATGTAGAAAAACATCCATAAATATTTAATAAATTTCAATTGGTATTCTATTGTTTAAAAGTGCAATTAATTACAATTAATCTTTTTAATCGCAGTTAGGTTTTTTTAGTTAATCGCATGAATTAACTGCGATTAATCAATACCCCTAATTAATACTAATGTTGAATTATCTATATAGTGGAATCAGTCATTATTATTGATTCTCTAGAAGGGTAGTTCTACACTGTCTAGCTTTTGCACTACTATAGCTATGAACGACTTTATAGAATTCTATATGTGCAATGTAATAAAAAGGATTGATGAAAAATTAAGAATGCCTTTGTATAAAATTGACAACAGAAATTATATTCGTGTATGAGCATTAACATGGCATGTTATGTGCCAAAATAAGTTGAGAATCTGATGAAACCTTGTTGATTTTTATTATGTACCTAATACACCTAGTATTCTAGAAATTCACTGAGTACAGGGAGTATAATTCATTTCTAGATAACAGATAAAGTCTGTTTTTACAGTACAAAAATAAATATGACTGTATTTAGCACATCTGGGACTCAAGATCATTCAAATAGAATGCAACAGCCCTGCCAGTAAAGTAAAATATATATCTACAATAAAGCATGAGAAACTATGAAGCATTGAGTATATTTCAAAGGAACTGAAAATGGAATTTCTGTAATATTACCTAATGTATACACATTAGGTAAGAGTATACAATCAATGTATATAGTATAAATGAATAAAAATTTTAACACAAGTTATTTAAATATTCTGTTACAAAGAATATATTTTAAATGTATAAATAATATTAATATTAATAATATTTTAATATTATTAATATTTTAAATGTATACACTATAATTGTATGCATCCCAGAGAAACACAGACATTACAGAGTCAACTAAAAAATATTCCCCATTCTAAATTTCCAGGTAGATGAAAATTATTTGGTAAGCAAATTTCAAGGAATTTCATTTACAATCTTCTTGAAGTACATTGCATATATTTGTTTTGAATTGGAACTCATTTTCTTTTTGTGACTTTTACTGTATGCTGAAATGTATATCACTGCATTAAGACTAAAATGCCTATTAACCCATTACATATACAGAGGTTCTCATTTCTATCTGATCTCCCAGGGAAAAATAAGTCACTTTAATGTGTTCAACCCTGCGGCCAAAAATCTCTTGCACATGAACAATTACAGCTAATTTAAACCCAAATTGCTTCCTCTAAGAGGTGGATATCATTAAGCAACTTTCCCCATTTCCTTTCACAAAGAGATCTTAAAGAGAGAAAAGAACTAAAGAAAATTCCTTGTGATGCAGTATGATAAAATCATTAGGCCTACACTACTTACTTCAAAGAAGAAGTAAGCTTTTCTATGGGGCATATAAAGTAGCTTGCTGTGCTTCAAAGCCTCATCAATTTATTAGGTCATTTAATTATTAAAGTGTGACCAAAACTGTTCAAAATGTCAACAGGTTTCTTTGTGGAAGACTAGATCATTGTGTTTCAGGTTTAGTTATAATCATTTATTACTTAGCAAAGCAGAGAGGAGAAAAAGACAGTTAAAGTTAACATATATAAAAATACACACACACACACATATAATGTATACATATATATATGAAAACACAATTTCTGGTGATTAAGTCATTGACAAGTTCAAGTCCACTCTGCATGGATTTAGCCAGCCCCTACAGCACATTCAGGCTTCCCCACCGGGTGCCAGTAAAAGCCATAGGAAAAATGTTTTAAAAGTGCAAGATCTCCACAAATACAGAACAAACTTAAAGCCTTGCCTCATTCATAAACAGATCAAGTCTTGTCTTCTGGCACAGAGGTGAATTAGATCCGGATAGCACTGGGAAGTGATGATATTCAGCAGGAATTATATAGCACCTGTTCTTCAGTAGTACACAAAATCTACTGCTATATGGATCCTTTTCTCATTTAAAGTTAACAGTATCTCACACTATTGGATCAAAATCTCATTACCATTTATATAGTACCATAAATATACATGGCCAATAATAAAAGTCAGGTATGTTCTCTGCCCTGAAGAGCTCACACCGTACCATTCCACCTATCCAATCATTTGAATATTCATCTTTCCTTTGGTTTTCCTGAGAGGCTAACAATAAATGGATGTGTAACAATTGGATCACATCCTTTGCACATCAGACAATTAGGATAATTTTAACTCAAACTGCTTCCTGTAAAATGTTCAAGCTTGAGCCCATTGTCGTGTAGCAAATGAGACCAGAAGGGACTGGAAGCACGGGTAAAAGAAACGTCTTCTCTGTCATAATGCCTGATGCCAGCAATGCATCACAAAGTACCACTGCAGTTTCAGAGGAAACGGTCAGCCCTTTTTTGCCACAGTCCACATGATAACAATAAATGCTGCACTTCCCTTAACGTGTATTGGCTAATGAAGAATTAGGTAATCAAATCAGTGGAGAACTAACTGGAATACATCACCATCAATATGGCAGGGAAATTAGCGGGGGAATCTGCTCAACATCTTAGATGTCTGTACACAAACACAAGGAGTATGGTGAATAAACAGGAAGAACTGGTGTATCTGTCCATACTCTAATTTATGACTTAACTGGCATCACAGAGATGTGGTGGGCTAAGTCTCATGACGGGAATATTGGTATAGAGGAGTACTATTTTTTCAGGAAGGAGAGGCAGTATAAAAAAGGAAGGAGGTGTTGCATTATCCATCAAGAAGACTACACTTGTTCTGAGATCCAGAAGGAGGTGAGAGGCAGACCAGTTGAAAGTCTCTGGGAAAAGATAAAAATGGTAAAATGATAGGATAGACTAATAGAGACCTGCAATTCAGGAAGAGGAGGTAGATGAGGCATTTTTACAACAAACAGAAATATTCAAAACTCAAGACCAGATAGTAATGAGGCACTTTAATTACCCAGGTAGCTCCTGGAACAGTAATATGGCAAAACACAAAATTTCCAATAAATTCTTGGAATGTATTAGGAACAACCTTTTGTTTCAGAAAGTGGAAGAAGTAACCAGGGGAACTGCCATTTAGACATGATTCTGACCACCACGGAGGAATAGGCAATTAGGGTGAAAGTAATCGTGAAATGATAGATTTCAGGAGTCCAGGGAAAGGATGGCGTGAGAGCAGCAGAATAAGAACAATGGACTTCAAAAAAATCAGACTTTAACAAACTCAGAGGACTGGTAGTTAAGGTCCCATTGGAAGAAAAATCTAAGAAAGAAAGGAGTTCAGGAGAGCTGGCAGTTGCCAAGGAGACAATATTAAAAGGCACACTGCAAACTATGCGATGTGAAAGAATTATAGGAAGAACAGTAAGAGGCCAATACAGTTCCATCAGGAGCTCTTTAATTCCCTGAAGATCAAAAAGAAATCCTACAATAAGTGGAAAACATGGATAAATTGCTAAGGAGGAGTACAGAAGAACAGCATAAGCATGTACAGACAAAATCAGAAAGGGTAAGGTAAGGGTAAGGAGTTATAATCTGAGTTCTAAAAAGGTTCATGATGACAAGATACTCAACACAATTAATATTAACAACAATGGGGAAGAAAAATAAGCCAAAACAGGGAAAGGTCAGGTTAGAGAATATTTAGGCAAGTTAGATGTATCCAAGTCAGCAAGGCCTGATGAAATTCTTCCTAGGGTATTTAAGGAACTAGCTGAAAAAATCTTGGAACTGTTAGCAATTATCTTTGAGAACTCATGGAGGATGGGCGAGGTCCCAGAGGACTGGAGAAGGGCAAATATAATACATATCTTTAAAAGGGGGAAACAAAGGATGCTGGAATTACAGACCAGTCAGCCTAACTTTGATCTCTGGAAGGATACTGGAACAAATTAATAAACAACCAATTTGTATGCACCTAGAAGATAATAGCATTATAAGGAATAGCCAGCATGGGTTTGTCAAGACAAATCATGCCAAACCAACATAATTTCCTTCTTTGGCAGAGATGCTGGCCCTAGTGGATAGAGGGAAGCAGTATATAGGATATATCTTGCTTTTAATAAAGCTTTTGTCATAGTCCCACATGACATTGTCAGAAGCAAACTAGGGAAATGCAGTCTAGTTTCATTTAATATAAGGTGGGTGCACAACTAGTTGAAAGACCATACTCAATGGCCAATGTCAAACTGGGAGGGCCTATCTAGTGGAGTACTGCAGGGGTCATTCCTGGGTGTGGTTCTATTCAATATTTTCATTAATGACTTCGATAATGGAGTGGAGAGTATACCTATAAAATTTGCAGATTACATCAAACTGTGAGGGTTACAGTTAATGCTGGAGGACAGGATTAAAATGCAAAAGAACCCTGACAAGTTGGAGACTTGGTCTGAAATCAACAAGATGAATTTCAATAAAGACCCAAGTGCAAAGTACTTCACTTAGGAAAAGTCAAATGAATACCCACAAAATGGGTGGTAGCACTGCTGAAAAGGATCTGGGGTTTATAGTGGATCACAAAGTGAATATGAGTCAATGTGATGCAGTTGCAAAAAAAAGGCTAATATTCTGGGGTGTATTAACATGAGTATTATAGGAAAGACATTGGAGGCAATTGTCCCATTCTACACAGTACTGGTGAGGCCTCAGCTGGATTATTGTGTCCAGTTCTGGACATCACACTTTAGAAAAGATGTGCTCAAATTGGAGAGAATTCAGAGGAGAGAAATAAAAATGATAAAAGGATTAGAAACCTGACAAATGAGGAAACATTAAAAAACATTTAAAAACGGGCATGTTTAGTCCTGAGAAAACACCAAATAACAGTCTTCATATATGTTAAGGACATGTAATAAAGAAGACAGTGATAAAACGGTTAACTACCTATAACTGTTGTTCTTCGAGATGTGATACAGATATGTGTTCTATGGGGGGGCAGGGTGTCCTGTGCAGTGGAGCCGGATAACTTTGCCTAGCAGTACCTGTAGAGGTATGCTCATGCCCTGCAGGCATAGCCCCTCCTCTGGTCATATAAAGGTGGCTCCACCCTGACCCTCTCAGCTCCTTCACACCAAATATTGTAAGTGCAGACTCTGATGCAGAGTAGATGGGGGGGAGGGTGACAGAAGTAGGTAACCATTTTTTCTTCTTTGAGTAAATGCAGCTGCGTATTCTATGTGGGCGACTTGCAAGCAGTACTCACAGAACATAGGGCTTGGAGACTATTTAAAGCAGGATTACAGGACTGCTTTCCCAAAGTTTGCATCTGATCTGGATGCAGCCTTAATGGCACAGTGGTTTGTACAGATATGCACAGAGGACCACGTGGTCACCCTGCGAATGTCCAATATAGCAACGTCATTTACAAATGTCGCTGATATCACCGGAGCTCTGTGAAATGAGCTCGTACCCCTTGAGGAGGTGTAACCTGGGCTATGCTGTCATGATACAGGAAGTTATCCACCTGGAAACTCTCTGTGAAGGCCTGTCATTCGGTCTCCACAGGAAACAAACAGGCGTGGTGAGGAATGGAAAGGTTCAGTTCTGTCAAGATAAAATATTAGACATCACCTAACATCCAGAGTGTGGAGCCACTGCTCCTCTGGGATTGAATGTGGCTTAGAAAAAAACATTGGTAGATCTATGTGGTTCAAATGAAACTTGGATTCCACATATGAGAAAAACTAGAAGTGCGGACACATGGTTTCTTTGTCTTTGGAAAATTGCATGTAAGGAAGCTCTGCCATCAAAGCATAGAACTCGCACACGCACCTTGCAGATGTTATCACCACAGGTGAGGCAGTTTTCTGACACAGAAGGGAATAAGAAGAAGTTGCCAGAGGCTTAAACAAAGATACTGTAAGAGCTACTAAAATAATATTAAAGCAACCGGCTCTTTAACCGGATAGGTGGAGATGAGCGACATCTTTCACGAACCTCACTGCCATAGGGTTTGAAAACACAAACTTCCCATGGATAGGTGGATGAAATGCTGAAATTGACACAGGTGGATCCTCAGTGAACTAATCACAAGGCCAGAAGACTGAAGGTGTAATAGGTACTCCAAGATGTCCTGGATACAAGCCCATGTTGGTTGAACTCCCCAGGCTAATGACCATACTGAGAACCACTTCCACTTCCACCCTGGCAGAGAGCTTCCCACTGTTAAGCTAGACCTGTTGGACTGCCTCCGAGCATCATTCCTCCTCCTCATGTAACTATGCAGCATCCATTCTGTGAGATGCAGGGCACTGATCGCTGGGAGAAAATTCTGACTGGGCTATTGAGTCAGGAGGTCACGATGAAGAGGAAGGGATATGGAAGGTTGGACCAACAATGTGAGGAGGTTGGAAAACCAATATTGTCTCGACTGCACTGGAAAACGAATCTCAAGATGATCAGAATTGGAGGAATGACATATAAGAGTGCCAGTTCCCAGCTCAAGTGAAAAGCATCAATCAACAAGCCTGAACTGAGACCCCCCCCTTGGGAACAAAACAACTGGCATTTCTTGTTTTCTCTCATAGCAAACAGGTCAATTGTCAGCATGCCCCAGAGTGCAAAGACAGACTGCAGGATGCTAGGCTTTAGAGATCACTAGCGATTCAGGGAGAAACTCCTGCTGAGGTGATCTGCCCAATGAGTGTGGGTCCCAGGCAAGCAATCAGCCACGGGGGTAATGTTTTCCCTGGTACAAAACTGCCAGAACCTGATTGCCTCCTGACAAAGCACATTGGAGTGTGCTCCCCCACTGCCTGTTCATATAATACATCACAGTGGTACTATTGGTGAGCATGAAAACCACTGAGCCCCTGATGAGATCTTAAAAGGCCTGACAAGAATCATAGATAGCATAAAGCTCCAGGACATTGATATGTAAAGAAGTTTCACATTCTGACCATAGGCCTTGAACCTTCAGTGACCCCAGATGCAGTCCCCAAACTATTAAAGGAGCCATTGATGACAATAGTTCTGATGGTGGTGACCAAGTGAAGGGAATGCCCTGGCACAAGTCCTGAACCATCCACCACTGCAAGAAATCCAGGACTGGGAGTGGAAGACTCACCAGTCTGTCTAAAGGATGACAGTATGGACGATAGGCTGACTTCAGTCACATTTGAAGAGGATAAAGTCACATGGCATATTGGACTACCTGTGTGCATGCAACCATATGGGCTAGAGACCTCAGGCATACTCAGGCTGTGGTTGAAAGCTGGGTCTTCAGCTCTAGACATAAGTGACAGATTGCCTGGAATCATTTGGTCAGCAGAAATGCTCTCGAATTCGTAGAGTCTATCAGGGCCCAATGAGCTTGATTCTTAGAGTTGGAACCAAAGTTGACCTCCCGCTGTTTAAGAGGAGATACAGATGATTGAGTAGGCATAGTGTGAACTAGATATGACAAAGGACATGCTCTCTTGACTTGCCACTCAGTAACCAATCATCCAGATAACAGAAGATATGAATTCCCCTCTTCCTGAGGTATACTGTTACTGTGACCATCCATTTCATAAAGACCCCAGGGGCAGAAAACAGGCCAAAGGGCTAGTGTTGGTCCACCACAGCAAACCAGTTTGAGAGAATTGCTACATGAAAATAAGCATCCTGAAGGTACAGGCAACAAACCAGTCATTGTGGTTTAAGGCAGGAAGTATTGTTGCCAGGGTGACCATCTGGTATCTCATGTATCAGACATATTTGTTAAGATTACAGAGGCTGAGGATATGTCTCCCAAGGGTTTGGGAACCAGGAAATACTGGGACTAGAATCCCTGTCCCCAGTGCTTCAGGAGGCCCTCCTCTACAGCCCCAAAGGCCAGTAGAGACTGAACCTGCTAAAAGAGTGGTGTCTCGGGAAAGGGGTCCCTGAAAAGCAACGTGGGAAGGGTGGATAGAGAGGAACTGTATGGCATAATCTTATTGGACAGTGCTTAGGATCCAATTGTCTATTGTAATAGAGTCTCAGACATTATAAAAGCAGGTCAGTCAGTCCCCAAACCAGGGGAATGGGGAAGGAGAAGGTACTCCTGGATCATTGTCCTGAACACATGAGTCAGAACAGGCATTTGCTAGGCGCTGTGGGGATGGTGATGGGAAGGGGAGGTGTAGCTGGCTACACCCAGAACCAGAAGACTGCCTCAGTCTCCTTTGGGATCTGTGGCTCTTTCTGAAGTAGTGCTAGGCAGCAGGATGTTTTTACTCTTATTCTATCATCATGATTTTATATTTATGTTTCCTTCTATTTTATTTGACCGATGAAGGCAGATTTGCAATTTCAAATTTTTATTTGTACCTTATTAACATGTAAGAGGATGAATCCTGGGACATGCAGTTCAATAGACACCTAGAATCTCAGAATATATATTTTAAAAATAGAGATTAATGTCAGCTAACTTTTCTCCATGAATATGATGAACTAAAGTGATATTTGGCCCCTGGAATTCCTTTACCTAGGATTAAACTTTGAACTATCAGGCAAGAAACCAATCTATTTAAATTAGTATACTTTCCTGAATGTAAAGAGTTTATTTTCCTTTTATAAATGCAGTGTCTAACTGTTCATGTTCTTTTAAAATGCACACCAATTCAAAACTTACAAATAAAACAGTTAAAATATAAATTTAATTCTTATTTTGTGTTTCATACCTTCACAGTAAAAAACAGACATGGAAAAGGAAGACCATTTTTGTGGAGAAGACCATTTTTAACACTGAAATGGTTTATTTAATCACATTTGAAAACCATCTCAACTGCGTAAAGCATATTTAAATATCTATATTTTCAAGCTCTGTACTTTAGACACTACACACTAAAAAACCCTAATATACTGGTCTATTAGGATTAACAATCTATTCACATTTGAAAATCAAAGCTAATTTTCTAAGAAACAAAGACTTCACACCAATAACCTACACCCCTCCTATATTTATGCACCCTTCAAAACATATAAACGCCCTCTCTCTTTAGAATTGAAATGTACAATAGAAGACACAAAAATGAGCATTAGGTCTGAGGAAACAGGTCTGAGGTCCCAAACTATGTCAAGACAATTTGAAATTAGGAGTGAAAATATTAAGAAGAAATGAATTTAGTGGAAATATATTTCACTAAAGACAAGGGAAATCTCAGCTACAGCTACACACCCTTAATGTTGTGGATTCCATACATGGGTCCAATCTTGCAATGCTAACACATGCAGGACTGCTACTGAAGTCAGTAGGTTCTTTTCAAGAACTGCAGGATCAGTGCTAACATACTGTAATAAGGAAAATATGCTAAATGTATTAGCACATGGCAGGGTCTAAGCTGTTACACTATTTTTAACAAATTGAAAAAAAGCCCAGAATATATCTTCTGCAAAGATTTGTAACTAATACATCATTTTAACCCTGACACACTCTGTTAACTAAACACTTATATTGCATTGTATGATGAGAAAATAACTTACCTCTGTCTGAAGTATGGCAGCTCTCTGTTCTTTGGCAGTAAGCGACTCTTTAAGCACTTCAATGTGTTGCTTGCAATCTGAATTCTGATTGCTAAGGGTTTCAAGCTTAGTTTGTAAGGCGAGAAGTTCTGATTCTTTCTTTGAAAGTTCCTGTTTCAATTGGTCAATCTGCAAAATTAAAAAATATTGTTTTACATCATTAATCTCCAATTTATACTCACATGAGTTTGGAGAGATGAGAATAAATCTCCTGTGATGCAACCCAGATACCTTCTGGAGAGGCAAGAGAAGCATTAAGGTTCTGACCTTGAGATGCTCGGCACCCACAATTTCTATTAAGTTTATGTTTGCAGTGTTGTTATAGTCATGCTGGTCCACGGATATAAGAGACAAGAAGTGAGTGAGGCAATGTCTTTTATTGGACCAACCTCTGTGGTGAAAGTGACAAGCCTAAGAGCTCCACAGAGCTCTTCTTTATGTCTGGGAAAGGTAATCAGAGCATCACAGTGAAGTGAGCAATTAATATTTTTTGCAGTTAGAGGACAAAGGAGGGTAAGTGGGGTATAGATTGTTGTAATGAGACATAAATCCAGTGTCTCTACTCAGTCCATGATTTTTGATGTCTACCAGTTTTGAATTTAAGCTCCCAAGATCAACTTTTGAAGGTGTTGTGCAGGTCTCCTTTGAGGATGAGGTCAGATATGGAGTTATCGTTTTGTGAAAAGTGTTCACTCACAGTTGATAGGATGTTTTTGTCATTTATCATTTTTCTGTGTGCGTTCATTTGAGAGTAGAGTGACTTTCTTGTTTTACCCACATAGTAGTTGTTGGTGCATTTGATGCACTGGATGAGGTACACCACATGTTGTGATGGGCTTGTTAATTGTCCATTTTATTTTGAAAAAAGAAAAGGAGTACTTGTGGCACCTTAGAGACTAACCAATTTATTTGAGCATGAGCTTTCGTGAGCCACAGCTCACTTCATCAGATGTGTACCGTGGAAACTGCAGTTTCCACGGTACACATCTGATGAAGTGAGCTGTGGCTCACGAAAGCTCATGCTCAAATAAATTGGTTAGTCTCTAAGGTGCCACAAGTACTCCTTTTCTTTTTGCGAATACAGACTAACACGGCTGTTCCTCTGAAACCTGTCATTTTATTTTGAATGGTTTCTATACAAAGGAAACATAAAGCTTTCATGCATGTGTAGATTGAATGCAACACCATACTCCCTACAAGACCACAGTTATCATTACTATTGGCTGGGGTGAGCGCAGGTTATGAGCATGGCAGTAAGAACTAGCTGTAGATGAGGAATTTAACCATGGGGTGGAGAACAGAGTGATAGAACTCTAACCATCTTCCACTTGCCACACAGTTAATGTCCTTCACCCTCCATTTTCCTTCCCTGGCAACTCATGCGGAGCTCACCAGTAACAGGAAAGCCGAAGGAAAAAGTCATAATTAAGAAAAGGTTGGATGGGGCGGGGAGAAGGAGAGAATTGGGGAAAAAATTCCAAATGGTAAGTCTATTAGACTGTAAAAGTTGTGGAAATCCCATCATTTACGACAGGGGTTCTCAACCTGATGCTCATTAACAGGTGTCAGAAGGATCACAGCTACCCTGCCCTTCCCATATTGCTAAATGGAAGAAGGTGTCCTGGGATGGAAAAGACTGAGTATTTCAAACATTTAAAATTGGTCAAAGCACTGGAGAATATATTATAAAGAACAATCCTAAATATAAGATCACATAACAGGTATTCTTCTTCTCAAACTTCTGTGTGACAACAGTGGACCAGCAAATTAGCTACTCAAATACTTTATTGTGAGATACTTAATATTAGCTATTTAAATTACCAAATAACTTTAGCCTGCATGGGGCTGAATGGGCAGCAACTTTTCAGAGATATTATTTCAGTCTGTCCCTCTGCTAACTGTGGCAGGCTCTTGGTTTTCATTTAAAAGTTTTTCCTCACAACCAAAAGGGCCAGGAATTTTTATTTTAAATCAAAGTTTAAATCCTATGAAGGTGACCAAAGAGGAGCTGGAATTGCCCTATCCATTCTCTCCTTTCAGTTTAATCCCATAGGCCACTTGGGATGAGGTTAAATCTAGAGCTGAAGGGAGTGGTAGCCCAGAAAATAAAAGTTTGTCATGTTTAACCATATCCTCAAAATCAAAACACAATAATATATCACAGCCATAATTCTGAATTACACATTTAGGGTTATTCTCTTTTTCTCTTCACAGGTTTCAGAACATTTTGTATCCACTAGATTGGAGAATTTGGCTGGTCACCCTTTGTCTATTGCACAAAATCCTAATCTATACAGGAAGCTAAAGCAATAGCCTTTATAGTCTTAATTTAGCAAAAGAAAGAAAAAGGAGTGTAGAAAAAAAACAGATGTTGGGAAAAGTAAAGAGAAACATAAAACATGTATCCCAAAACTACTCAAGAAAGAAAAAAAATTCAGCTTGAAAGTAAACCTTCTTCTCTCCTCCCCATCATTTATTTATTTTGCCAGCACATGTAAGAAAATGCGGAAACTAAAACAAAAAGGTACTCAAAATATAGACTGGGAAAATCTGAGTACATAATATAAAGGAGGAACCCTAGATCTGAGGCCAATCTAATTATATTACATGTTTTATACTAGACCCTTGTGGACATCACACACACCTAATCTCTACTGGAAGCTTTTCACAGCTTTGTTCATGACACTACCAACACTCTGAGAAATAAACAGCCAAGGAAAATGGCTTCATTTTCATCACAGATATGCTCCTCATTGCTCAGAAACTCTCTGCTCATTAGCATGCAGTTCCGGTTTGAAGATCTGTGCACTGTAAGGAGTTCAAGAAAATGTGTTACAGGTCCCAAACACAAAAGAACAGATCCAAGTTAGGATACCAGTGTCTGCGGCAAACTCTTTAATAAAATTAAAATAAAATAAAACAAAAATGAAAATGAAAAAGAATGCAAGAGCTGGGACATCTCCCTTAAAAAGAAATATCCAGGACAGAACAAGACCTCACAATTTTTATCTGATACATTCAGTTGTTAAAAGGTTCTTGTACAGTATGGTTCCCTGTAAAAAGTTATGCACTTCTTTAAACAATTCTTTGTCCTCGCTGAAGTGGTTGCATTCCCACTCCATTAAACATCAAGGTGAATGTAAGAAGAATGTTGACATGATCCAGTGAGGACTCACGCCCCCCTATTGGAGTCAAAGTAAAACAATGACCACAATTTCCGTGTGAGTTAGAAATAAAGACTACAATGAAGATTTACCTGGATGTCTGGATATAGATTCTAGATCCAAGTCCAGAAGGGACCCATTGTGATCATCTAGTCTAACCTCCTCTATAACACATCACAAGCCCCAGAACTTCCCCAAAATAATTTCTCGAGCATATTTTTAGAAAACCAGCCAAACTTCATTTAAAGTGGCCAGTGATGGAGAATCCACATGACCCTTGGCAAACTGTTCCAGTGGTTAATTACCCTCACTGTTAATGATATACACCATTATTTCCAGTCTGAATTTGTCTAGCTTCAATTTCTAGCTATTAGATAGTATTTTACCTTTCTCTGCTAGATTGAAGATACCATATATGGTACCCCAGGATCACTAATTGTCTTTATTCCTGACCGTCTCATTCTCTGGAGAAGTTTGGAGGTGTGTGTTTATTATTAGTGTGTTAGACTTTACGAAGAAAATACCTTGATGCTGTACAAATGCAATGTTCACTAATGGTCTTCATGCAGCTGATACACCTTCCTTTCTAGATTTAAATTAAGAAGAGATGTAAACTAAATACCTATTCTTTAAGTATAATAGTATAAAGAGAATTCTAACACCTAACCATGAAAAGAGCCTTGTTCTATTGTTTGGCATCAATCAGGACTTATATTTATCAAAACTTCTTATCAGCAATCTCAGGTTCGACAGACCAGGTATAATAAGATCTGCTTGCTGACAGCCATATAAATACTTTTTCCACCGTGAAAGGTTCTCTGATGAATGGCAGAACTAGTATCTTTTTCTGCAAATCTCAGTTGTAAGAGGAAGGACAGGGCTGGTGAAAGAAGGTGTACAGTGTTTCATCAGAATGTGACATACTTATCCAAGTACTGATCTGAAGGTCATGATGAAACAATGGTATGTATAACAGTCTTCTTCTCATTCATCCGCTCTTTAGAGAAAAGAAATATATTGAACCTCTTCCTCTCAATAACACTGGAACTCCCCCTTTATATACAAGATTTTGGACATTATTTATACCTTAAAAGCTTCAATATATTTTCTGAGATATTGTAGTAATTACATTGTAAGTCACTGAACTGCATACTTCTAGGTTAACCACATGTGAAAGCGTACTGTAATCTCACTAAGGGTAACCCCACTTATGAGTTTTAAAAGACTGTATTGAACATAAAAAGTGCTAAAAAAAAAAAACCCTTTAAAAATAAAGTAAGCTGCCAAAAGGGCCATAACCTTTCATTTCTCCAGTGGGAAGAATCTAAGACATTAGCTAAAACATGGCAGGTGGCATGGGATACTGAAGATACAGGAGATCCCACACTTTCTAAAATTAAGGTATTTTCTGAGCTGGCAAATCCTAATACCTTTAATACCATACAATGATAATTGTTCTCATTGTCTCCATTTTATGGTCGGTATAACTAAGACTCAGAGAGTAAAATGATTTGTCTAGAAGCCAATGGAAGCTGCAGAGGCAGTGCTCAGGGCAGGGCAGGGGCATGTGCAGAGCCGCCTGCTGCACCTCCGCCTAGGAGCAACTGGGACAGGTCACCGCTTGAGGGGAATCACCCAAAGTAAGCACGCCCTGGATCCGGCACCCCGCATCCCCTCCCATACCTCAGATCCCCTCCTGCACCCAAACTCCCTCCCAGAGCCCACACCCACTCCCGCACCCCCCCCTTTCTCCCTCCCCCCGCATCCAAACTCCTTTCCTCTTTGTTAACTGGCATTTTTTACTTATCAGCACCACTAATCCCCAAAACATGCTGGATAAAACAGCTTTTACTGTATCTTGACTACAGTAAGGCTTTTGACACTGTCTCATGAATTTCTCATGAACAAACTAGAAAAATATAGCCTAGATGAACCTACTAAAAGGCGAGTATACAACTGGTTGAAAACGCAAACAGAAAGTAGTTATCAATGGTTCACAATCAAACTGGAAGGGCCTTTTGAGTGAGGTCCCACAGGGATATGTCCTGGGTCTGATTCTATTCAATATCTTCATAAATTATTTGGATAATGGCATAGAAAGCACACTTATAAAGTTTGTGGACAATACCATGCTGGGAGGGGTTGCAAGTGCTTTGGAGGACAGGATTAGAATTCAAAACAATCTTGACAAACTGGAGAAATGGTCTGAAATAAATAGGATGAAATTTAATAAGGACAAATGCAAAGTACTATAAACAGGATGGAATAATCAATTCATAGAATCATAGAATATAAGGGTTGGAAGGGACCCCAGAAGGTCATCTAGTCCAACCCCCTGCTCAAAGCAGGACCAATTCCCAGTTAAATCATCCCAGCCAGGGCTTTGTCAAGCCTGACCTTAAAAACCTCTAAGGAAGGAGATTCTACCACCTCCCTAGGTAACGCATTCCAGTGTTTCACCACCCTCCTAGTGAAAAAGTTTTTCCTAATATCCAATCTAAACCTCCCCCACTGCAGCTTGAGACCATTACTCCTCGTTCTGTCATCTGCTACCATTGAGAACAGTCTAGAGCCATCCTCTTTGGAACCCCCTTTCAGGTAGTTGAAAGCAGCTATCAAATCCCCCCTCATTCTTCTCTTCTGCAGGCTAAACAATCCCAGCTCCCTCAGCCTCTCCTCATAACTCATGTGTTCCAGACCCCTAATCATTTTTGTTGCCCTTCGCTGGACTCTCTCCAATTTATCCACATCCTTCTTGAAGTGTGGGGCCCAAAACTGGACACAGTACTCCAGATGAGGCCTCACCAATGTCGAATAGAGGGGAACGATCACGTCCCTCGATCTGCTCGCTATGCCCCTACTTATATATCCCAAAATGCCATTGGCCTTCTTGGCAACAAGGGCACACTGCTGACTCATATCCAGCTTCTCGTCCACTGTCACCCCTAGGTCCTTTTCCGCAGAACTGCTGCCTAGCCATTCGGTCCCTAGTCTGTAGCTGTGCATTGGGTTCTTCCGTCCTAAGTGCAGGACCCTGCACTTATCCTTATTGAACCTCATCAGATTTCTTTTGGCCCAATCCTCCAATTTGTCTAGGTCCTTCTGTATCCTATCCCTCCCCTCCAGCGTATCTACCACTCCTCCCGGTTTAGTATCATCCGCAAATTTGCTGAGAGTGCAATCCACACCATCCTCCAGATCATTTATGAAGATATTGAACAAAACCGGCCCCAGGACCGACCCTTGGGGCACTCCACTTGATACCGGCTGCCAACTAGACATGGAGCCATTGATAACTACCCGTTGAGCTCGACAATCTAGCCAGCTTTCTACCCACCTTATAGTGCATTCTTCCAGCCCATACTTCCTTAACTTGCTGACAAGAATACTGTGGGAGACCGTGTCAAAAGCTTTGCTAAAGTCAAGAAACAATACATCCACTGCTTTCCCTTCATCCACAGAACCAGTAATCTCATCATAAAAGGCGATTAGATTAGTCAGGCATGACCTTCCCTTGGTGAATCCATGCTGGCTGTTCCTGATCACTTTCCTCTCATGCAAGTGCTTCAGGATTGATTCTTTGAGGACCTGCTCCATGATTTTTCCAGGGACTGAGGTGAGGCTGACTGGCCTGTAGTTCCCAGGATCCTCCTTCTTCCCTTTTTTAAAGATTGGCACTACATTAGCCTTTTTCCAGTCATCCGGGACTTCCCCCGTTCGCCACAAGTTTTCAAAGATAATGGCCAATGGCTCTGCAATCACAGCCGCCAATTCCTTCAGCACTCTCGGATGCAACTCGTCCGGCCCCATGGACTTGTGCACGTCCAGCTTTTCTAAATAGTCCCTAACCACCTCTATCTCCACAGAGGGCTGGCCATCTCTTCCCCATTTTGCGATGCCCAGCGCAGCAGTCTGGGAGCTGACCTTGTTAGTGAAAACAGAGGCAAAAAAATTGCACAAATACAAAATGAGAAATGACTGCCTAGGAAGGAGCACTTCAGAAAAGGATCTGGGGATCATAGTGGATGAGAGTCGTCAATTTAATAATGTTGCAAAAAACCCACCATAACTGTGGGATATATTAGCAGCAGTATTGTAATAATCATGCCATGAGAATTAATTCTTCCACTCTACTCAGGACTAATAAAGCCTCAACTTGAATACTGTGTCCAGTTCTGAGCACCACATTTTGGGAGAGATGTGGATAAACTGGAGAAAGTCCAGAAGACAGCAACAAAAATTATTAAAGGTCTAGAAAATATGACTTATAACGAAAGACTGAAAAAAAAACCTGGGTTTGTTTAAGCTGGAGAAAAGAAGACTGAGAAGGGAAATAACAGTCTTCAAATACATAAAAGGTTGTTATAAAGAGGAGGTTGATAAATAGTTCTCCTTAACCAGTGAGGACAGGACAAGAAGTAATGGACTTAAGTTGCAGCAAGGGAGATTTACGTTAGACATTAAGAAAAACTTCCTAACTGTCAAGGCGGTTAAGAACCGAAACAAATTACCTAGGGAGATTATGGATCTCCATCCCTGGAGGTTTTAAGAACAGGTTAAATAAATATCTTTCAGGAATGGTCTATATAATAGTTAGGCCTGTCTCAGTGCAGGGGACTGGACTAGATGACCTATCAAGGTCATTTCCAGTCCAACATTTCTATGATTCTCCACCAAATCATGTGGGTTCCGCAGAAGCAGATGTAGCACTGCCCCCTTCAGCAGCTTTTTCAAAATTCCTAGCTACACATTTAAGCACAAAAGGAGCTTTTCCAAAAATTATCAGCCCCACAAAATTTCACATAAAAATAGATGTTGGATGCAGAGGAATGAATGCAAAAAAAAAAATCAAGAA
Source organism: Caretta caretta (assembly GCF_965140235.1). NCBI lineage: Eukaryota > Metazoa > Chordata > Testudines > Cheloniidae > Caretta > Caretta caretta. The sequence continues at coordinate 26,455,527 of NC_134212.1, read as the reverse complement.
AAAAAATGTAGTTTCACAACCAAAATTGCTACAATGCTTTTGACCAGCTTTACTCTGTTTATTATGGTCAGTCTCAACTTCATTATAAATAGTCAGCCAGCTGTCCTTCCTCTCCCACATTCCCCTCCCCACTCACTGCTCCTTCTCGTCTTAAAGGAACTTATAGGTAAAATGCCTTCTTTCCCTACTTCCCAAGATTCATCTATGTGAATGTTTCATTCCCCGCCCCCCTCCCCCCCACCACCACCCCATCACTGCTGTCCTGGTTTCTCCACTTTAAAAATCTGATCACCGTACACCTGTATTGTAGAAGGTAGCTCCCTATCAGTACCTTGTTACTTTATAAACAAAGAAGAATATAATCAGAAACACAAATTTTGGAATAAACTCATCAATGTTTGTATTTTTAAAAAAACTATTTAAAAAAATTAAATTGGTTGAGGAAAGAGAATCGGAAAAAGTAATCCGAAAGTACAAAAATAAAATGTTGGGACTGCTCTTTAACTACAACGCAGCCAAACAAATGTAAATTAAGTGTGGTAAAAACGTGCAGCTGGAATCACAAGTTAGGTGCCAAGCTTAAGTTTGATTATTTTAAAATAACTGAGTGGCTGTATTGTTTAGTGAGTCTAGGAGGTAGGTCCCTGGGGTTCTATTCCAAACTTCACTACTAACTGGTGTGTGACCTTAGCCAATTCATTTAGTCTCTCTCTATATATACATCTGTAAATTGAGGATAATAATGTGTATCAACCTTTGTAAAATGTTTCGAGATTCTTAAGTTAAAGGCACTGTGTAAGTGCAAACTATCAGAATTATTCAATTCCAGTTTTGTTCAATATCTTCATTAATGATCTGGAGGATGTCGTGGACTGCACCCTCAACAATGAAGTGAAGTGAGCTGTAGCTCACGAAAGCTCATGCTCAAATAAATTGGTTAGTCTCTAAGGTGCCACAAGTACTCCTTTTCTTTTTGCGAATACAGACTAACACGGCTGTTACTCTGAAACCTGTCAACAAGGACAAGTGCAGAGTCCTGCATTTAAGATGGAAGAATCCCATGCACTGCTACAAACTAGGGACTGAGTGGCTAGGCAGTAGCAGTTCTGCAGAAAAGGACCTAGGGGTTACAGTGGATGAGAAGCTGGATATGAGTCAACAGTGTGCCCTTGTTCCCAAGAAGGCTAACGGCATTTTGGGCTGTATAAGTAGGAGCATTGCCAGCAGATCGAGGGACGTGATCATTCCCCTCTATTCAGCATTGGTGAGGTCTCCTCTGGAGTACTGTGTCCAGTTTTGGGCCCCACACTACAAGAAGGATGTGGAAAAATTGGAAAGAGTCCAGCGGAGGGCAACAAAAATGATTGGGGGGCTGGAGCATATGATTTATGAGGAGAGGCTGATGGGACTGGGATTATTTAGTCTGCAGAAGAAAAGAATGAGGGGGGATTTGATAGCTGGTTTCAACTACCTGAAAGGGGGTTCCAAAGAGGAAGGATCTAGATCTCAGTGGTAGCAGATAACAGAACAAGGAGCAATGGTCTCAAGTTGCAGTGGGGGAGGTTTAGGTTAGATATTAGGAAAAACTTTTTCACTAGGAGGGTGGTGAAGCACTGGAATGCATTACCTAGGGAGGTGGTGGAATCTCCTTCCTTGGAGGCTTTTAAGGTCAGGCTTGACAAAGCCCTGGCTGGGATGATTTAGTTGGGGATTGGTCCTGCTTTGAGCAGGGGGTTGGACTAGATGACCTCCTGAGGTCCTTTCCAACCCTGATAGGCTATGATTCCATGAGTTATAAAATTAAATTTTTTAAAACTATTAGAATTTTAAAATACTGTACATGTAACACACATTTACAATGGAAACAACAACTCAGCATCATTTATGGCATAGTGATACTAACCACAATACCATTATCAAGGTAATGAAAAAATTAACAATTAAAATGGTATGAATATATTGTAGGTCAGAATGGAAACCAATAAAGTCATAAAGCAGCCTTTGGGGAGTGAAAGCAGGAGTTATAAAGCTGAAAGAAGAGAAAATGAAGAGACCATATATAAGATGTGTAGGAAAGAAAAAGAAACATAAGGAAGAGTAAAACATGAGAAATGTAGTAAATAAATTAATGTTTTTGCCACTGAAGTGTGATAGATTAGCCTCCGCTCTACCTCTCCTGAATCAATACTTACAAGTGCCTTTTTTTTAATCCAAAAAAGGTTCCTGCAGCAACTCCTTTCAGTGCCAAGTACTGCAGATCTACCATAAGCAAATTCACAGAGGACTGCTTAAACTGAAGAGTACAGTTAAAGCTTCTGTTCACATTATTTTAATACCATTAAACTATTTTATTAGTAGACTGTACCTTATTTTTCATGAACTTTGAGTGACTCTTGTAAACTTCTATTTGTTTGATCTCTTCTTCTCGGTCCTCTATATTCAGAACTCCGTTTGTCTTTAACATCTGTATTTCATCTTCGAGATCCCTTATATTGCGTTCAAGTGAAGCTATTTTTGTGTCCTGGATTAAAAATTTAAAAAATAAAGAGAGAGAATGTTTTGTAATTATATGAAACCTGGATGTTAAAAATGCAATATTTGTAGCAACGTAGTACAATATTAATACACCAGCACAAGAAACTGGAACAAATTCTGCTCTCATTTATATTGATGCAGGGGTGCTGGAATAATTTGTATAGTGCGGGTGCTGAGAGCCATTAAACCAAACTGTCAATCCTCTGTATAACGGAAACCACTTCAAGCCAGGGGGAGCTGCAGCACCCTCAGTAGCCCAGTTCCAGCACCTATGATATGTGTATTGATGTAAATCCTAGGTAATTCCACTGACAGTAGCTTAAGGGAAAACAGAATTTGGACCTCTGCTCTCAAACGAAAGACAGCACAATGCTTGATTTTATTTTAGTATCTATTAAGAATGAGCATTTTGATGCTCATGCACAGTCTGGGCAAAATCCTGCCCTACTTCCTAGAAGGCACACAAAAGAAGGACAATAGATGAGGATAGCAGGGCCAGACGTATATGGAAATACCTTATAGGCCTTGCAACTACTTAGGGCTATCAGGAGCTGGCTGGCCTCTCAATCTAGTGGTCTCTTGAACACAAGGTTACAATCCTGTCCTGCTGTTTTGAGAAACAAGAGGAGTCTCCTTATGTCCATTTCCTCCACTGGTATACCCACATATAGCCAAGGGCAGGATATATACTTTTCATCCTACAGTCTCAAAGAGCTTTACAAACAGTATGTAACCAAGTTAATATGCAACAGAAATGCCACCTCATATACCACGGATTATATGTCACCTCATAGACTGGTTATCAGCTTGTGCCAGTACAGCACTTAAAAAATCCAGTGATCCAGCTCTCATTTTCATTTGTTGTCTGGAAACTAAAAAAATCTACTCACTTGGGGATGGATAGAGATCATTAGGACTTATAATACCTTCTCACACAACTTTCACTTTGAAAGAATATAGCAAAATGACTCAGTTGGCAATCTGTTTTCAAACATCTATTAGGGAACAAATTCTCCATGGATCAAGCGCAGAAAAATTAAGTCCAAGAATACAAAGTAGCCAAGACATATTAAAAACTGGGATAAAATCCTTGCCCCACTGAAGTCAATGGCAGAAGGCCTATTGACTATAACGGAGTCAGGATTTTATCCATTTTCTCCCACAAAAAATACAAGTTCAACCAAACCTTTTCCCAAGACAACTAAATTTGAACCTCTGTAGTAAAATAAAACTTTGTTTCTGTTTTCAGTTGACTGTACTGCCTGTCTTTAGCCAGAAGCTGAAGTTCTGCAATATTAAAAAAAGGTTATTCCTACACTACCTACAGACTGTCTTAAAGTAGTCAGCACCCAAACTTTTGCATGATAGCAAAGCCTGTTTTCAGGATACGGTCAGGCTAAATTTGCAATTTCAGAGGTTGGATAACCTGGATACAGCTCTGATAAGCATCTGAACTTTTGATTACTAACCCAAAATGAAACTTTGAACCTTTCGAATTTCACCAACTATTGTTATAAACAAGAGACTGCCTTGTGAAATATTACCATTAGATTACTAACCCAAAATGAAACTTTGAACCTTTCGAATTTCATCAACTATTGCTATAAACAAGAGACTGCCTTGTGAAATATTACCTTTAATGGATAGACCCCAACTATCAACTGGCCAATATTGCCTCTAATATCTGCAATAACATATGGCCACTGCTTGAATCTTTAGAGTGCTACAAGCTATTGGAAAGTCTCTTACATAGCAATAGCTAGTTGGCAAGAGAAGCACAGAACGTCAGCTTATTTGACATCTTCTGACGGGTTATGACATCAGGGCTGTACCCATCGATGGAGACATTCCATATCTGGTAGTAGATGTTTGATGGTACCTGCTTGCTGGATCCGAAGACCTATTTTCAAAGTTATCCTTACAATTTAGAGGGCCTTTCTTCTCAGTAATTCCACTTAGTGATAAGGGTTGTATATCTTGAAAAGAGGGACACTTATTGTCAGGAAAGTGGGAATAGTTGCTGAATACCTATCCTTACTCTAAATTTTGGGGATTATAGATTTGATTGTGTATGTCACTGTTCTAAAATAAGATAAATCGAGACACTTATTTAGGAGATTAATTTGGGATTTAGGATACTGACTTTCCATTTTTGAAAATATTGCTATTAATTAGCCAAAATGCAATATAGTATTATAATGTCTGTCATATGTACCTATATTACTCCCTCTTAAAAAGATTTTTCTATAATCCACATGTTGTTGGGTCACTGCGCCCTGTACAGCACTGTGGCAGAGCATGGGGCTGCAATGGCTCTGCCTCAGTTTTCCCCATCAAGGTTTCCAGTCCACTCTGGTGGCTTATGACTCTGGCCAAGTTACTATGAAAGTTCAACACCTGCATTTCTGGGGTAGAAAAGTCCAAAGTCACATCCCAAAACAAACATGAAATAAATGACTCTCAATCCCAGCTATGCTTAGTTCTCAACCATTCTGAAGTTATTCACCGATTCACCCTCTAGCCTCTGCTCTCAGACCTCCCCCACTTCCCTTCAGGTAGCTTAACCACCATGGCAGATCCCAAATACTCCCATGTTAGGCATGCCCTCCCTCTTCTGAGGCTCTTTCTGGCTGCAGCCTTATTCAGTTTTTGGCTCCAGCCAGGTTTCTACCGCAAGTGAGAGCAGTTGCTCTCCTTCCCAGCCAGCTGTACCTGAGCAAGCTCTCCTCTTTTCAGCCCCTTCCCTCAGTTCTGACATCCACTACAGGTGCAGTGGTTGGGGATGATGTTGCTCATTGCAATTAATTAATCCTTTCCAGCCCAAGTGGGGTTTGTAAACCCCATCATACCAAGCAAAAGGAAGTTGTGAGAGGCCAGATCACTGAGTATTAGTGCAGCTGTTTTGTGCTGCCCAGCAACAGATTCAGCCCATAAAGCCAGCTTAACCTGCCACAGGAGAATCACCCTAGTGTAAGGTATCATCCAGTAGCATAGAGCCAATAGAGTGGCTTCAACACCATTCTCCTTCTGTACAGCTGTGTCTGGGGCTTCCTGTGGCCTGCAAATTTCTGTCCTGGAGATTTTGGCAGAAATCACATTTTAGAGCAGCCTTCATGTTGATTTAATTTACACTTAGGGACAAGCCCAGCACAAACTCAGAATGAAATGCAAAGGCAAACTGTATACCATCCTTGTATACACCCCCACACCCCTTCTGAACTGTACCATATGCAAGATGAGCTGGCCACAGGATCTGGCTCAGGGTTTTTACACTGGCAAAGAAGACTCTTTTTATAGTGTATTACTATGCACATATTTTATTTTATTTTTTTTAAGTACAAAGCTATGTGATGTGCATTTCCCAGTCTAAGTAAGCCGATATTAACTGAAGACTACAGAGTCGTTGAGCCACTCTCTAACAGAAGAACACTAAGTAGACCAGTAAGGGCACTGAGCAGATCTTGTATGGTGAGGACATTGGTGAGTGATTGCATCCTCAGCACATGGATGACTACCAGGTATGCTACACATTGGTCGCAGTAGTACCATATTCGGGGTCTTAATCTGTTTTACGCATAATGTAAATCTTCTTGTGATATCTGATTCATTACTCCATTTTAACTGAGAGGAGAGAAATTTAATTCATTAGCAACAGTAGCAAGCAACCACCATATTTAACAATCATATTTTCTACATATGAGTTAGGAAGTTCCTTATAACATTGCACAATAGCTGGAGAAAACAGCTGTTTCCTATTCTTCCAATAACCCAGCAATACTGCATGGCTCAGCCTCCACTTCCATTTTGGGAGAGAAGATTATTTCCTCCTTGATCACCTTCCTCATAATTCCCACAGAAACCTGTTCATTCAGGCTTGCTACTCTGACATGCAGTGTTTTAGGAGGCTAATCTTCAAGAATGACAAGGTAACAGTAAGAATATTTTCTATTTTTAATACTATGACTCTAAGATTGAATATCTGGTTCTCCTTCCATGAAGGAATATTTCTACATTCTACTTGTAGATTATATCAGGTTTCGCTCCCTTTGGTGATGACTCTCACAAACAGTTATGTAACAGAATTAATTATAAAAACAACTGTGCGGACATTCCCATCTTAGTATCGAAAATGGTGGGTGGTTTGTTTTTTGCGCCTTTTCTTCCTTCTGTTTAAAACAAAATGTCTTGTTAAAGACCAAAGTCACACAAAATGTTACATCCTGGAAAATTTGTGATTTTATCTAATTAATTCCCTTTGTATTTAATCATGTAGGCAAAATGCCATCCAAATTACCTAGTTTATTAGGTGAAACACTCTAATATGACATGCTTCCATAGACAGAATCATAGCTTATCACCATGGTACCTAAATCTTGACGAGAGGATCAACATTATTCATATTCGCAATGAGAAGAGCTTGGAGAATTAAGGTACTGAAAGAAGCAAACAGAAAAATCTCTTTGCCATTATATTACCTACTCAGATAAAACTCATCTATTATTAGGCATTTATTGTGCTATCTGCAGAACATTTTTCTGAAAGGCTTTTGTGATGAAGGAAAGAACAAAGTGTGTGGTGGAGTGTAAGACAAAGAAAAACGGAGGTGCCTGTTGATAGAATTCGTCTTGTTTTGGTGAAATCATCTCCCCCAAAAAAGGGAGTGGGGGCAAAAGAGCCACCAATTATCATGGTTATGATCAGCCTTAAGAAGGGACAAGGGTGAACAAACAAACAACTACTGTCGTACCCTATAACATGGAAAATTCCGTAAAGGAGCAAACCAATTTGCTCCAGGCAACCCCACATCCTATTTCTAGCATCTTCTTTTCCCCGTTACTCCAGAGTACGACCAAATAAAAAAAAAAAACAACCCTGTAACTGTGTTTTACTAATTCTGCAATTCTATCCTGGGTGGGGCGGGGGTTACATCTCCCTACTTTCACCGTCATTGATTAGTTTATGCCCTGCGGCATAAAATTTAACTCTTGTAAGAAATTTCTCACTTAATGCCTTGTAGCTATTTATGTATCTGTTCACATAAGCCCTGAGTGCTGAAATCAAACATTTATTTTTAGTTTCTACTCGAACAGAGTGTTGTGACTAATGTTGTGGGAAAATGTCACATTACTGATCTTTTTTCATTCAGAATCAGAATATAAACCTCAGAAATGCAAAATTTTCTGCGGCACACAAATTTTTGAAAAATTCCATTTTGGAAGAACTGAAATGAAATTTTTCAAGAATTTACATTACAGCAAGCTAGCTCACCAGCTGGGCAGCCAGGCAGCCTAAGAGTCCCATCAGGCAAGCTACAGGGGAACAGAGCAGGCTGGGAAACCTACAAGGCAGGTAGATGGAGAATCAGGATAGCTGGGCTGCTAGGGAACTGGGAAGACTGGCAGGAAGTCTGCCCAGCCAGTCAGCCTCCCTGGTTTCCATTCAGTTGAATCAGCATTTCAGACAGAAATCTGTTCTCTCAGAAAAACGTCAACAAGTGTTAGCTGGGGCTAAATTTACAGACACTTGGTTTGACAACCTAACAACCTGAAAGAAGAGCAGATGCAGTAGCGCTTAATTTGTTCAAGGGCTTGCCAGGGCTGAGCCTCAGCACCTCTAGGTATGACAGTTCATAGCCTCAGCACCTCTGGGCTTGCTGCATCAGTTATAAATGTAAAAAAATTGCTTGAGCCCCAGCACCTCTTTCATTACAAATTAACCACTGAAATGCAGTATCTTCTTCAAGCCTGTGGTTTATCTACACCAGCAGCATTCAAAATCTGGGATTTTTGAATGATGTTGGTATAGATAAGCCACAGAGCTTGGGGCTTGAATCACAAAGACAGAAGGTTTGGCTACAGTAAGATGAAGGAAGAAGTATAATATTACTAGGACTAATAACTCTTCTGAGTTCTCCAAAAATATGGCATCAGTGATTGAAGTTAGGCCTTCCAAACCCTGTTAACAGACACAGAAATATGTAGCAGGACTTTCTATACTGACTCAGACTATTAATCAGAATTGGTACACTACTTCCAACAGTTGCCAATGCTTCAGAGGAAGGGACATCTCTCCTCCCCCATTAATCACCCTACCTAACAGTGCAATCCTATATTTGGCCTGGGAGAAGATTCCTTCTTTACTGGTCCCAGCAGCGTTAAATTTTTGCCTTGAAGCATAAATTAAGAGAATTAATTAATATAGGATTGTCCTGATTATGCAGAGAAAAGTTGAAGTAGTACTAGGCTGACTCTTCAGATTAGTTTCCAGTGATAATGACTCACATATCCCAGAACATTATGACAAAACTGCTGGTAGCATATTGCCTGACACATACACTCTAAAATATAGAGCTGGGCAAATAATCTGCAAGACATAATTTATTCAAGGCATTTTGCCTCTTTTTCTGTTCATGTCAGCAAGCAAATCACTATTCCCAAATGTATTTGTTACTTAAAAGCATTCATCAAACTATTTCCGTGAGTAACTCTGTAGATTGTTCACAAGCACTCGATGGCAGTATTCGATATTTGAAATTGCAAATTCAATCTGTCTTGATCAGTTTTAATTGAACACACACATCACATAGTATGTTTCTATTCCCTCAATTGAGAAATAGAGCCTTTAGTTTCATGTGTTTTTTTATGTCAATATTTGAGCATTTGATCATTGCTTTTTTTCTGAACAGATTTATTTTCTAAGGTGATAGTATCACCTTAAGGTTAGGCCCAAAATTTAAGTTCTATAAAAAAAGGATATTACCAAACCTATTATGAATAGACATGGTTTCATTATTAATTTCACAGAAAACAGGTTTTTGGGATAAATATTCACTGATTATAAGCCCAGCATGACAGCTATTGCAAGAGAGCCAAAAAGAAAAAATCCTTAGGAAAAAAGTGAAATACAAATAATGATAAATAGACAGTGTCTGTATAGATTTTAAAAGTACAGTGTAGAAAATATTCTGGTTCACCTTTAAAACAAGAGAAAGGGAAGATTCGTGCAATTGGAACAAGAAGAACACTTTGCACTACACACACAAGCAGTTTTCTAGTAACATACCTGAAATATCAAAGCTGGATCAATATATAAAGATGGTTGTTTCTGCAAGTAAGGTAAAATCACAAATATTTTCATTCACTTAAGATCTTGCCATTTTAAATGCTTTTTGCTCTTGTCTCTGTGCTATTCGTACTTCAGCTTGATTGTCACTAGTTTACAATGAAGATGAGCATTGTGCCAAATTGGTAGGCAAATTCTGCCTAACTTACTCACACAGGTAGTCTCACTAGTTTAAGTGGGACTTTGCATGAACAAAATTTGGCCCTGGTGTTGCTAAGTACACAGTATTAGTTCTTAATACAAACAATATATTCAACCTCCTTTTCTTTTAATGTTTTAGGTTTTTTTAACCAATAGTAACCAATCTTACATGCTTATATGCCAAAGAGCATATAAAATTATTACAACACATATCCCAAACTTAGAGTGTAAGTGGGTGCAATTCCATTGGAGGCAATGGATTTAAATACACCTGCCTCACTCACTATGTGTCCCTGCCTCATTTATGTACATCATTCAACTGGTGCATTGAATGAGGCAGGGGAAATAATAGTATGATCATGTAATGAAAGTCTATATCATAGTGCAGATGCACATGGAGACAGAGTTAAGGCTGCATTACACATTTCTGGACTTTTTAGTGTTTAGCTTGGTACTATTATATATTCTTAACTTTGTTATATCATGTATATTCCATACTAAAAAACTAACTATACTGCAGTAAATAACCTAGCATTAACATATCTTCTAACATTTAAAAAAAAACAAAAATATACTACTACTACTCATGGTTTTGCCAATTAAATAAAACTCATTTCCGGTTTGCATACATAATTGTTGGTAAGACTTCACAGTAAAACAGTTTTCATGTCATGTCATGTTCTGCAAAAATGGAAGATTTGAGATGGGTGACAGCTGGAGAAACTGTCCACACCAAAACATGGTTTCTTAAGCAAGAGTGTAACAACTGCTTCTTTAAGAAAATCCGACACCTTGCCCTTGTTAAACAAGGCACTGACATTCGCCACCCTGCACTTAAGCAGGGAGGAGTTTGTCTGGCTGGCCAGGAGAAGAAGGCAATGCTTTCTGGCTTTGGGGAGCAGGGGAAACCTAAACCTGCTGAAAGAGCATGGTGGATGACTCACCACCCAGGAATGAAGGGGTTTAAAAAGATCAGCTGGGCCTGGCCCCTCCCCTCTCCACTGAGAACAGGCTGGGCAACACCCACCTTCCCTCCCTAATTAGGTCACAAATATGCCAGGTGTTTAGCTATATCTGCTGTGGGCATTACACTAGCCGTCCCACGAAGGGGGGCTGGGAAGGAATTTTTTCCTTACCACCATATTGGCCAGGTGCAGTTCGGGGGGTGGTTCGCCTTCCTCACAGCAGATTCAGGTAAGCTCTGTTCATGCATAGCGTGATGGGCAGTAGGCCACATGTCACAACTCTTTATTTGAGTGTATAATGGATGTTCAGTACAGGTACTCCATAAATTAAGGCACAAAAGCATAGAAAAATGTCTTGGAAAAGGAATTAAGGAGAGTGCTTGGTAATTGAGCAAGCCGGGGGCAGTTGGAGACTACTATGACTAGTACAGCAGGGAGCCAACCCCCCATCATTATAGTCCACCTTAACCCCTCCTACGAGGGGGTGTGGTTGGTAAGGTCCCAGCAAGGAAATTGATGGAGGGACCTGGATGAAAAGGCGGGGGAGCCGTGGAAGCCCCCCACAAAAAAATTGGCTGGAATTGGTAAGGTCCCAGCAGGGAATCTGCTGGAGGGACATAAATTTTGCACCTGCACTGCACACATTTTCTCCGCTGGGTTAGTCCCAGACACCTGTCTAATAATAAAGTTGCAGCCTGATTAAACCCATATCTAATGTTGCCTGTCATTCTTTCGGCATAGCCAGACAATCCATTCCAACAAGGTCCTCAACACCTCATTGCTGCTTTTCACAAGCAAGAAGAAACATGGATCTAACATACAGGTTTTGTCCTGTACATCCTCAGCTTCTCCACATTCATCAAATAATAAAATGCAACATAGAAGATGCTGGATTTGTTCCCCAAGATTTAGCCACCATGGATACAGAGAACTCAGTCCAAATATGAGTAATTGCATATTACAAGTAATCTGACAACTCCTTACAGAAAGAAACACACACGTGATCAGATGCAAATGATCCAATTTAACTAGATTAACCATCAGGAACAGTTCCACTGACTGGATCTTTGCAGAAAGCTACAAAGGAGGTGAAGAATATTTTCTTCAATGCCTGCACAGCCACAACATAAGATCTCAGAAACTCTATGTCGCCAGCACTCTAGTTTTCTTCCCTTCCACTTCATTACTCATGTATCATCTAAATTAGCACTGCAAGGACAAAGCTGAGGAAGAGGATGTGACAGATCATTTCTATCACTGGTTATGGAAACAGATCATTATAATATCTTAGCAAACAATCAAAGGAGTTTATTGTCAAATCCAATCTGCATTTAATGCAGGACATACACAAAACAAGTATGCCACTTCTCCAACACTCAATTCACGCTGAACTACATAGCTAGCTGGAGGATCTGGACTAACAACAGGCCTGAGGTATCATCCAATAACCGATGCCTATTATATTATTAACCAACGACCTTTCATTCAACAGAATAATCAGAGTAGGTTTACACACATCACAAACTCCTACAAACATGCCCTTAGCAAGGTGGATTACACCAATATTACATGCTTTTGGCTTACATCTCATTCAGAGAAACTATAACCTATACTAATTCAGTTATTCACTTAACATTTTGCTAGCATATCAGAATACCTCAGATTTTCAGACTATTTTTTAATGACCTTCTTCCTAAAACAAGCATTTTATGCCTGGGTATTATTTTAAGGAGGGAGAAGAAAAAGGCAGACTGTCCCCCTGCAAATTTCAGCCTGAAAAAATTAACCAAAAAACCCTACCACCGTTTGTCTCCACCAACTTTCGCCAGCTAGTGCAGAGCAAGGGGAAACAGCTAATGGGAGTCTGAAGCTGCTGCTTTAGGTACCAGTGCTCAGGAAATGCTCCCTGCTTTCCATTTCTGGGTGAGGATCAGCTAGCTGTTTATTTGATTTGCTCAGCTAACAGGAGGCAGCTGCAGACACTGCACTGAAGTCTCCCACAAATAGCTGTTGCTGTGCTCCTTGTTGGGCAGGCAGGAGACGACAGTTAGGATTCCTGTTAAGAGGTGAACTCTCCCCTAGCCGTCTAGCTTCCAGCTTGGAGAGGCTGAGGTCAGCAGAATGAGAAGGATGTTAGCCTGCTGAAGAGGAGTCCAAACTACTGGCTTTCTGCCTGCCCAACAGCTTCTGCTTTTCCTCCTCTGTGCCTGAGGGACAGATAAGGGGATGGAAGAACACAGGTGGAGAAAGGACAGAGGAACCTTGGGGAAAAGTGGGGGCTGAGAAATAACAGGGACAGATGGGAACCCCAACCAGCGTTGCCAACTCTCTGTCTTGCAGTATTTGTTTTCCTTAGTGAACCAACTGATGGAATCAGGAGTCTACATGAGGATCTCAGCTTCCATTTTAAAAAAAATAAGATTCTTGCCTTCCTGGTTGCAAATTACAGCTTGAAAATGTAAAGCAAAGCACCCTAAGGCTCAACAACCAGAAGGCAAATAAAAATACCGCAAAATGTATTACTTAATAAACCTCTTGATTTGAACCCTGATTCATGATGTTTGAACATTTGGGGTTGGCATTACTAGAACTCTGGGAACAATAGCCTACAGAGTCAGTGAATACTGGCCTCCATCATATGACAGGAACATCTTGTACCCCATCCCATGTGATTGATGCCAGGAAATAAAGAGCATGTCTATGTGCCACCCTTATTACAGACAGGAAACTTGGGGAGAAGAGACCCTTTAAGACCAAGGAGTAAATCTGGATAAGAAAGTTTGGGAGAACAATACATCTTGAAGAAATGAGGGATAGGGTGGGACAGAGAGCTGAAGTTTCCTGGCTCTAGGCGATCACTCTGTCTTCTGACCCATCTCAGCAGAACTGTGCTTTTGTGGAGAGTGAAGGGACAAGGGAGGTGAAAGGTACAGGGGAAACTGAGGAGGAGCTAGGCACTTTGGAGAAGAAGGAAGAGAGTGGAAATTAGGAGCAGGAGGCTGTGTTTGAGGAAGCAGGCAGGGAGAATTAGGGGTCTGGAGAAGTCTGGAAATTTGGAAGGAAAAAGCGAGTAAGGAATTTTGAGACAGAGAGGGGTTGGTATCTGGGAAGATAGGACTAGGAAAAGAGAACATGGCAGTTCTGAGTGGGGGGAAAGGAGAGATGAGGAAGGAAGAGGATTCTGGTGAAGAAGAGGAGACATGGAGAGTGTAGGAATTTGATGAAAAGAGGACAGGTTAAAAGGCTCTGGGGAAAGGTAAAAGTATCAGGTGAGGGAATTACAGACTCAGCAATGACCAGTGAGAGTGCTCATTACAAAGATCTTCCAGGTACTAAAAGCACTGCTCTCAATCCTTTTTCAGGGGAAACAATATATTTCCAAACCTCCTGAGGAGCCAAAAGACAGGACTTTCTGACTTCAGTGGCAGAAAAATTGTGAGACTACCTGTGACTCTGGGACTTTGCCCTCCTACCAAATGGAGAATGGGTTTGCGGGTTTGCAGAAGAATTAAAATTTATTTTGCAGCTTAACCTTTAGGGCTCTCTTTTTGTTGTTACCATCCTCACAGGTGCAACACGTCAGTTTGGCTATTTTTTAATTGATCTTATTCAATATTAAGCATTCAAAATGATCATCCCAACAAAACACAGTCTCCTACTTTCTAATATGCTGTAGTTGAGGAATTACTGCAAAAATGCTGGACAATGTTCTTGTATCAGTTCATACATGGATTACTAGACTAGAATCAACAGCAAGTTCTGCATAAAATATATAGCAGTATATGGGACACTGCCAGGGGTAGAACATTTTTTCATTAGACATATAGGATAATCCAAGCTAATAATTATCCATTAAAAAGGCAAGTCCTGTATTTACTTCAGCATTCAGACTCACTTATAATAGAAGTCAGTGGCAAAACTAAGGCCCTTAATTTGCACTTCCTTTATGACGGAAGTGAAAGACCATCGTTATTGTATTCAGGATGGTTTGCCAACTCTCAGAATTTTATCATGAATCTCATAATATTTGGGTTATTTCTTAAAGACCCAACTCGTGCATTTACATAGTTTTGTGAAAATCTCAGCTTTCATTAAAATATTCTAGCCCTTATGGTTGTGGAGAAGTGTTACAAATTGTTACCCCTGCAGAGTCAAAACCCAGAAGGCAAATAAAAAGATCCCAACATAACTCTTCTTTAAATCTCATAATTTTAAACCAATCTAATGGTATTTTTTTGAATGTCTGAATTGTTAATTTTTGAATGTGTGATGTTGGCAATGCTATATATCAAACAAAGCAATCAAGGACTCTTCGCCTTAGACAAATTTCTGAGTTGTCTCCAGTGTGAAAATGGTTTTAAGAGACAGGTAGGCAAAATAAGCAAGTGACCTTCAACAGAAAAATTATTTTTAAAAGGTTTGTATGAGAGGCAGATTTCAATTATTTGGTCAGAGACAGGCTATTAATTTTTCTTTTATGCCTGATCATTCTCTTTGGGCTTAGCACACCTGGAACTATGTATTGAATATTTAGCATTTATTCCTTAATATTCAGCAATAGAGTACTTAGTTTTACTAAGCCTCAAGCAAAAAAAAATAAATCCTTTGTTGTCCCCATTGTACCTGAGTTTCTTTGTGCTTCCAGCAGGTTGCAAGGAGCCCAGCAATTTACAGACTGAGAAAAAGTGGCTTAGACACAATAATTAAATATAATAATCAAAAGAACAGTGAATTATACAGAAACAGATAATGGCATAAATACCCAGAAGCCCTGTTAAAAAAAGCTGATATAAAAATATACCTTTCATTAATATTCATTTATCCACTCAGCTTTGACAGTAGTTTGGCAAATCACACACATAGTTTTGGGAAAGAAATAACAGCTTTGTAATAGAAGAATTTCACATCCAAAAAATGAGTAATATGCAGCTCAGTGCTGAAGAGTCATTTATCTTTTAAGGTGGATGATAAGGTTGTTTTCGGGTTTTTGCCATTTATAATATTGTATCATATGACAAGTGTGCAGCATAAATACATAGGGCTTATTCAGACTTCCTTTACACCAGATTTACACCACTGTAACTTCATAGACTTTAATGGAGCTAGTCCAGATTTACATCAACATCCAACCAAAAGCAAGCCATAAGCAAGTATTCTCATTATCTGTGGCAAAAGCTGGGGGGGGGCGGTATGTGTGTGTTCTGAACTAATTCTTTATTAATAAATGTATGATCCAATCCTACTAACTCTTGCTCATGTGAGTAGCCTCATCAAAGGACTATACACAGGCATAACAGTTTGCAGGATCAGGCCTCTGAAGTTTTCTAATTACTAAAGCTAAAAAAGTTTCCCTGAAATATACCCCAAGCTGTTCTGATAACTAAAATATGATAATGCATTGATTGTCCAACTTTTTTCTGTATGTTATTTAATTGACACGCCCTAGAATGTAGCCAAATTATCCTTGCAAAACTTCACTGAGCAGAACTTGTCTGCTTTTTGAAGGGGACTACTAAGAACAGTGATATGAGTGTGTGGAGGAGAACCACTAAAAAGGAGGTTAGTAAGAGGAAAAAATGTTTACTATGCTTTAGTAGAATATGAAATTCTACTGTATGATTACAGGAAAAAGGCCACTACTTTCTGTATGATCTAGTTTCTATGATCTGCAAAACCAGTTCATCAGCTTGCTCACTGGAAATCAGTCATCTTTCTAATGCGGGGATGATTTATCGAGGAAACAGGTGGAAAGGGGAAAATTATTTAATTTATCAATAATGGGTTTGGAAAAAGATTAATTATTTGTTCTTTCTGGAGACAAAAGAATATTTTTATACCTTTCTCGGAATGCTATTCTCATGTTTGTGAAATTGCAGGCCTTAGTTTTTCACCAAAAAGAGGTATTAGTCAAATGCAAAAATGTATGTGCAGTTACTATGAATAAGATGTTTACAAGAGCAAATGGTATCTAAATTTATTTTGGGGAAGTTCTATGGCCTGAGTTATACAGGGGGCCGGACTAGCTGATCACAATGATCCCTTCTGGCCTTGGAATCAAGGAATCTAAACAAACTGTTTTACAGATCTATGAAATTTAGGAATTATTGCGGGGGGGGGGGAGGAATACTGATTATCCTCTTGCTTTACACAAAAATGAATTCTATAATAAAAGCTACAGCTCATTTCTTGTTTTAATATTAACTGGTATTAACTGAGTTCAAACTAAAAGACTGCATATTGGCAAGCATGCAAAGTCCATACCTTCATCTCTATAACTGTCTGAAGAGCTTTTGTCTTTGCTGGTTCAGGCTGAAGTTGGGTTCTTCTGTGTAGTTCCTGTGGAGGGACACGATAAAAATAAGCTTGACGACTCATCTTTCCATTATTTTGTGTCTCATATAAATGTAGCACAGTCCACAGCAAATTAGAAGTCTGATGTTCAGGACTGCACAAGTCCAAATGCTACAGGTGCATCTTTTTTATGATCCCTCTAGCATCACTGCAGTCTCTATCTTATATTACAGTCATCGCTGTCGGCTCATGCGCTATTTCTGAAACCTCTATCAATAATTAACGTCAACTGTGACAAAGCCAGCAAGTAATTTCTTAGTCCAAATACAACACTGCTGCTTCTGCCCAGACATCGAATCATAATTCATTCAATTATAGTACACTGTGTTGCTAATTCAAAAACTAAGAAAAATAAATGCCGTTTAAAATCTTTTACTGAAGTTCTCTGCTTAGAGTTTTTCTACCAATATTTGAAGCAAGCAATTTAAAACCATTAAATTCAAATTTGACATTTTAAGAATAGTAATTATATAATGGGTTGATGCAGCACCATCTACAGTAGCTTTTGCATTTCAGTTTTCATGTATTCACAGTATGATATTTTTCACAGTTTAATCTACAGGTAATAAAAATATAAGGGTTACAATTGCTACACAAAGATGTACAATTAACAAAAGCAAACATCAGCCACTCTTCAAAGCTGAAGATTGGGGGTAGATATTGACAACATTGAGAACTGTGTACAAACCATTAATTGAAAAATATTTTAATATCTATTCACAGTCGTGCTTCTGATGCTGATGTGAATGTTTTTCACATACTGTAGGTGACTGTAAAGTCCATGATTTTCCATATGTGGTTATCTTATAGTCTCTGTCCATGTCTCCTTCACATGCATGTGCACAATTAGAACAAAATGGGTTTCAGATGAGGTACTCTAGGGTTCTCATAGGATCTGCTGGAATTCAGAATCATCTGTGTAAAGGCTATTGTTTTCTGGCCCTCTCAGCCCCACTGACCTACATGAAAGTACAATGCCATAGGACATTGCCACCAAACCTTCCTTCAACGAGTTTCAGAGCTGTGAAGGGGGCGGTGACTAAAATAATGCTGATGGGTTCAGAATGAGCTTACTTGATGATTCCCTGCAGGATTAGTGGGAACTATACTATGGACAGGCTCTATGTCCTGCAAGTCCTAACTTGTCCATTCCAACCTTATTCCCATCTATAAAGCTCAATTCCTGCAGAGACACATCTTCAAGGATGGAGGGCAAATGATTCTGTGGATGTGTCATCTTCCCTCCTGCCCTCTTCCTTCATCCATATCAAGCAATTTATCATCCCTGTCTTGTTGGATCTCCATTCTTTCTGGTGAGACTTCAAGGGGCCATATTTTGGATTTTAATTACATAATCCTGTATTCATGTTTCTTTTTTATAAGCCCAAATAAAGGTGCCTAAGAGACCCTCAAACTATATCTCTAAGCAATTGCTTTTGATGTTGTAAACTAGTCCCTTTCAAACCAAACACTAGAAACAGAGGGAACACGTTCCTTAGAGTGTCTTAAGAATAGCCTACTCCTTGGAGAGCTAATGAAGTACATTTTCAAGGGGGGGAAAGCTTCTCTGTAACTGTCAATGGGAGTTCAAATGACTTGGAGACTGTTTCATAACCTGGACAGTACAAAATCAACATCCAAATCTTTCATAAAATTTGGCGCCAAATGCTGCTCTCAGTTATATCACTGCATCTCCATTTCGTGCTGTCTTCCATATTGCTCCTTATGAATGGGCAAAGCTTCCTCTCAAAACCCATAAAGCCATCTCATCATCATTCAGTTTCCTCCTCAAAACTCATCTCTTTCCATAATGCATACAGTAAAGAACAACCTGATAAGGGCTAAGCAGGTGGAGAGCTGTGATTATTACTACTAACCAGATAAGTATTGGGCACATCCCATTGTCTCAGACAAACAGAAAAAAAGAAATGATGCAACAGATGTGTTTTAATTAGACCACAACTTTATTCACTTAACTTATCTGGCAGTAAATCATACAGTGCAGGTCATCACTCTTTTCTTAATCTTTTTTACCTATTTAGGATGGCTGCCAACAGTAATCCCTCTTCCCAATCTAGTCCCACATCACTGCTTGACCCCACTGCCCTCCCCTCATATGGGGGAGGGAGGGAAGCGTCTGGAAAAAAAACAAGGTTCTCTCTCCATTGTACCAGACATTAGGAGCCCCAACACCCCCTTTTCCAGCATCCTTAGGGCTTGCTTTCCCTTAAATACACTTCCAACTCCTGTTTATCAGTGAACTATATCCTCTGTAATGAGTACCTGCATTAGACACCTGTCACATCTGCTACCTACTAAGTTGCAACATCTCAACCTCCTTACCTACCTCATCAGTTCCTGACCGGCTGTGGGAAAAATGGAAAAAAGCACCCTGTCTCAGCCAATCTGGCAAAGATGGAAAAATTCCTTCCCAGCCCACACCCCACAAAAAAAGAAAAGATAAAAAGCAACCAACGCAATTCCAATGACAGATCATTAAAAACAGTCATACTTTCACCACATGGGTGAGCTGGTGGCTGCTGCTGATTGTGACTAATGAGAGAGTTCTTCCTGAATATACAAATATCTTCCCTTTCCCCCACCTGGTCCAGCCACTTACTGTTCCCCCTTTGGCTCCACTAAGGTAAATCCCTTTCCCCTCCTTGCAACCCTAATGTAGTAGGATTCCTATCCCTTTTTTGCTACTGTTGCCCAGACAATGAATGACCAACAGCATTCAACTGCAGTGAGCAAATTATATTTATCTCATCTTCCCACTCCGGCACATTTGTTAGTCTTATTCACCCATTACACACCCTTCTCTTTTAGAGTACATCTGCACTGCAATTAAAGACCCACAGCATGGCCGCAACTGGCCCAGGTCATCTGACTTAGGGCATGTCTACATTTACCTCCGGAGCGATCAATCTAGTGAGGGTCGATTTATCGCGTCTAGTGAAGACGCGATACATCGACCGCCAAGCACTCTCCCTTCGACTCTGGTACTCCACCAGAGCAAGAAGTGCAGGCGGAGTCAACGGGGGAGCATCAGCAGTCGACATACCGCAGTGAAGACACCACGGTAAGTGGATCTAAGTACGTCAACTTCAGCTACATTATTCACGTAGCTGAAGTTGTGTAACTTAGATCGAAAACACACACACACACACCCGTGTAGACTAGGCCTTAGGCTTAAAATTGAAGTGTAGACATTTGGGCTCAGACTGGCACCTCAGACTGAGACTCCAGACTCAGTGCCACAGGGTTTTTTATTATACTGTAGACCTACCCTTACAGGTTAAACCTTTGTAATCAGGGGCTGTCATTTATTATATCTTTATGCACAATGGAATCCAACCCGGTTGCAGTTTTTAGTTGCTACCACAATATAACTGTTAAATAAAAATAACTAATTTGGCTCATCATATTAAATCAATTACTACAGTATTTTCAGACTCTAAAAAACACACCCTGAAGAATTCAGGATTTAATATTTTAAATATCTATACAAACAACTGAAAAAAAGGAAAGCCAATTAGTTATGAGTTTTCCATGTAAGTCAGCAAAGATTCTTTAAACAACAGTAACTAAACGACTGCATACAAAGGAAGATGTCAATAATTAATACAATAAAAGCTCTTCTTACACAAAAGAAAATAATTATTTAGCAAAAAGGAACTCTTCCAGCAAAAGGTTTAAGAGAAATGCATTTTCACTCAGCTTCCTGGCTAATTGTATTTCTTAACCCTGCTATGCCTGTATGTGATGTTATAACTCTACAAGACAATAACTCAGCAATCTACACCTATATAGCATGTGAATGAACTCAATAAATCAATACAATTTTCCAAAAATCTTAATTTTCACAGTCAAAGAATCATTTTATACTTAAAGCATACAGGAAAAGTAGTATGTCATAGGACTGAATTTCATGAGATTTATCCAGAAACATTCATCTTTGACAGTCCATACATCTTTGGCTAAAGAGAAGGAAATGATAGCTGTTTCCATAGATAATACATGTAGTTCTATTCATGCTTATGATCAGTTTGTATTACATTTGGAACAGTTTAGTATTTAAGTTATAGTTAGGACATTGGTATGCTGAGAACTGCCTATCACACTGACCAATATTTTCTCATTGTTTCCTTTAAATCTCCCTCTGTCAATATCCATCTCTTGTGTCTTGTTGTATACTTTGTGACAGGGATGGTCTTTTTGTTGTTGTGTATGTACAGTGCCTAGTACAATTGTGTCCTAGTCCATGTCTAAGATTTCTAATGCTCCGGTCAATACAAACAATAAATATTAATAAAATAATTCATACTTCTTGATAATCACATAGGAGTTGGATTTACTCTGACTGGCTTGTCTTATTCCACCACTTCCCCCAACCCCCATGGCTTCCATAGAAGGAGGGCATGATAAAAGTCCAAACATACCATTCAAAAATTCTTACTTCTGGCCTGCAGAATCCCACTGACCAATGTCATACAAAGCATCATGCTGCAATACCATCCCTACCAGAAATTGCACTGGCCATAAGGGCTCTGGTAATTAAGGATAGCATGTAGTGCTGCAAACATTTGGGTGTTTTAAATTTGTTTGTTAAAAGATATACAGTATTTTGTTTTTTAGAAGTTTAAAACTACCAATTTTTGGCCCACTATGGTGCATTACACCAGTGAATTTCTAGTACCTGCCCTAAAAATATTTTTTTAAAAGGTGCATTTAGAATAAAGCAATTAGTGAATGCCCCTTTACCCTTTCTGTTCTGAGCATTTAGCACACAACTAATTTTTCAAAAGAAAGAAAATAAACGTTTACAAGTCACCTTCAATGATGAAATCTCTCAATCACTAACTGACTGTCTCAGCAGACAGTTGAAAACATAAAAATTAATTAAATGTCAACCTCACAATGGATTTAAACACTAAGTGAATGTCCTAGATTTGTAATTTTCTTCTTCCATGGAAATTGTGGAAAAAAATAAGCTGGCCAATCAACTCCCTATCTGATCAAAAAAAATTACAGCTAATTTTAAGACTTGATACTGTTCCCAAAGGGCATATAAAGTGAGTTGGAGTATGAACAGAATTCCATACGTTACCCAGGGAAACAAACCAGAGTTCCACCCCTTTGGCCAAAGATGAACAGACTGCCAACGATGAGTATTCCTAGATGTCTATCATAGCATAAAGCCTTGCCTCATAATACTTTTCCTGTTAGCTTTATGAATCAATCTGATGCAGGGTGACTTAAAAGCTTTTATTCTCTAGCCCTGCTGGAAAAATGCAGCAGACTTTGGGATTCTGGAGAAGATCAGAAAATGACTCCCAGTTTATTATTTGGTGGGGGTTTTCTTCCAATCAGGTTCAAACATGTGGGGATATCACAAGGCTCAGTTCTTGAATTTATGTTGTTCTGTGTACAATTTTTTCTATAGGGAAATTGATTCAGAGACATGTTGATATCACTTTATGTGCATAATATATTGTTTTTCTAACGGAGATCATTTAAGGGGCTTTATAATTTGATTAAACAGTTACCTAAGTGACATTCGGAACATGCAGTTACTATAATATAAGGAAAGCATATTTTTCCACATTATGTCTTTTTTTGAATTGATGCTAGTTTTGTCTTTTGAAATTGCTTTTATTAAAAGGACCAGGGCACCTTCTAGAACTTTTTTAAATAAGGTAGTTTTTGATCCTGAAATTTTTGCCTGAAGCTCCATTTGCTTACATTACAAAATCTTTAAACTATCCCCTGTAACTAGCAAGGCTTCTACAAATAACCTTGGAGGCATGTTCAGTTATTAATGTATGCTTTCATTATATCCCATCTGAAGTCTGGATTGTTGCAATTCCTAGATCTAGATCTTTCTGGTTAATTACTTTGTATGTACAATTTAAACGATTCTCTCAAGAGCTACACAAAATACTGCATACTAGTACAGAGATACCATGATAGTGCCTGGTCATTATGGTGACAAGTACACAAAAAATAGATCTTTTCTTTGGCATCCATGGAGGTTTTAGATTTACTATAACTTTTTAGGGTATATGGGGCCTAAACTAGAACTAACTGGTTGCCCACTTTCCCCTCCACATGTATTTCTGGGGTGTTGGATTTGAATACTGGAATGGAACCCAAACCCAAACTACTAGTTTGGTTGTACGCAAAAAGCAGAAGGGGAATAGAAAGGGGGTCTCGTCTCAAAATTCATTCCAGATGGCATCCCAAAATGGTGGAAACCCAGAAGATCAGTTGATAGAGATTCTGCTATTCTGTGCTGAAATTAATCAAGAAAAGCATGCAACATTTGAGCACTATTGAACTGGTATTCCACACCTGGTTCAGCCCTAGACCTGAACCCTAGTCTGAACCTAATACAAATATAAATCCTGCCTTTTCGTTCTCACCTCTTCATCTCAGCTATACTTTTAAAACAATTTACCACCTTCTCTCAGGAATGTTTAGGTACTGCTGACTGATATTGCTTTTATTCTACTTCTGCTGTGTTTTACAGAGTTTCCTAAGACTTCAATGGCTACATTCTATTTTTAGTATACGTCCATGGTCTGAAATTCTTTGCCAGACAAGAATAAAAAGACACTAATATGTTTTTACATCAAAAATACCTAGAAATAGTAACAAATTTCCTACACATTGAACCAACAAGTAGGAAAAGGATATAACCCAAGGAGTTTATATTCTAAATAGATGACATATGAACATGGATTTGCTCCTCAGTTTTAAATTTACCTCAGTGGTTACATACCTTTAATTTTAAGATGGACTATTAAAACCTGCAATGTCAGCATTCATTTTTACTGCTTAAAACATGGCATAGCAAATAGTTAGTGTTCTTTAGTTTTGTTCATTTTTGATCATTTAGCTTCTTAATTACCCTATTCCTTATAGTGATGTCTCCCACACTAGAATTGTCCTTTGTACAAGGCATAGGAGAATTTGTAAGATCTGCTGTACAGAACTTACATGGTCCCCATATTGTAGTGTCGGAGCACCTCACAATTTATCATCCCAACCCATCAGAGTTAGGAAAGCGCTATTATTATTTTTCAGATGGGGAACTGAGACACAGAAATTAAGTGACTTGCCAAAGGCAACACAACAAGTTTATGGCTCGCCTTGTGAGGATTCGATTTTTATCAGTTAAATGCCAGTAAACATTGATTTCACATACACACACAAAAACAGACAAACTATTTACATCGATAATAATGGAAATTTACAGATGGGCAAAGAAAGAGAAATGCTACTTAAGAACTTTAGAGTTTGAGTTAAGGTATTTACTTTGTATATTTTGATGTGATGTTGACAATTTGCTTAATAGTTACAAAGCTTTGACCTTTTGAATCTCAACATCTACTGTCTTTATTGTCTGCTCCCCACTATTTTCTGACAGACCCTATAATTTCCCACACTAATGAAAAAATTTGAAAAAAATGTTTAAATATAAACATCTAAATTATTCCTCAAAATTAAAAATCAAATTCTGCCAAGTCTATTTACGGCAGAGTGGGGACAGGCTAACACCCTCGCCCCTGAACCATCCTTCTTCTCTATCTATCCCTGTGACAAAGGTACATCTGTGGCTATGGGTAAAGCAATGGGTCATTCCTTGAAAGCCAACCAGTTTCCATCCTTGCTCCCACTGATGTCCCAGGAGGCTGAAGGCTCAGGCAGCAGCAACTCAGAGGCCCAAAGATTTCTCCTCTGAGCCAATTAGAAGCTGAAAGAGTATGTGATCCAGCCCCAGGATGGTAACAGGGGATGCCCCTCTCTCCAAGCAGCACATAACCTTCTGCAGAGTAGGGAACACAGAGGAGGAGCCACAAGACAACACAATCAGCCTGTCTGAACTTTAAAATTGGAGATCAGCAGTATTTTAACATTCTGATCAATTATTTCATTTAAATAAAAGCATAGGCACTTAACTAAATTGTCAACTTAACTGTAGTGTCCTCCAGCCAAAAACACCATTACAAAGACAGATCAAATTATATTAAAACCAGAATCCTAAAAAAATTCTGTAACGTAAGAAAGTTACATTATTCTTAATTTGTCAGCATACACTCCGCCTCTGATCTCTCCCACTTTCCCCCCCCACCAAAAAACAAAATAAAATACAGTCATGAAACACTTGAGATAGCATCTCAGTAAAAAAATTATGATCAAACATATTTTATCTTTCTGAGACAACTATGAATTGACAACACTGACATATTCCATGCCTGGCTGCAGCAGCTAGGAAATAAAACAGCATTTTTGCTAGGTGGTGTTCCACATTATCTTGCCACTAACCTTCTGCTAGAGGCCCTCCATCACATGGAGGAAATAGTTGAAGGACATTTTGTTGTGTCAAGTGTATATTAAATCAGTTATTTAGTGTAATAAGACATGGGATGGCTGGTATTGGAATTGGGAGCATAGCAATTCACAAATTTGCATTCTATAATCCTCCTTTGGGGTATTCCACGACAGGGGTTTGGGTCAGAGGGCAACATCCATTTTAGCACATTTTCCACCCTTCTCTCCTCCATATGCACCTTTATACTTCTTCCATTTGTACTCTGTGTGCCCAGTTCGAATTTGGACAGAAGATGGGTAAAAAATAATTTCACCTTTATCCCTCAAATGGGGGCAAAATGGTGCTGGAAAAACAAAGAGAGAACCGAATATGAATCAGAGCGCAAATTATCATATGTCCCTTATCCTACACATATGGCGGCCAGACATTTTAAGATTGTTGAAAAATATGCTATCATTAACATTTTAATTGGTTTTAACAGTTAATATGCAGTAAACTTTAAGGGTACTGTATATCTTTTTGCATAATTCACTGTTGCAAACTACACACATCAAATATAAGATTTTTAGTAGAACTGGCATTGCAGATAGACTGCACAGAGCCACAGAAAATGCTGGCTACAGCAGTATGGAAGGCAGAAATCTGTACATTTCTGATAAACGGTGACTATTAGCAATGTTTTTCTTTTCTTTTTTTTTTAAAGGAATTTTATCTTAGTTTCACAATGTTGCAGGTTTATAGTTTAGAATTTGTCAATATCAACGATTGCAATTAATTTTTGTCAGTTTTCTTAGCATTGTGCTAGCATAAAATCTGCTGTACCTTGTGCTTCCTTGTTTGTCTTCACTTTGGGTTAAGGTGACCAGACAGCAAGTGTGAAAAATCAGGACAGGGAAGGGGGTAATAGGTAACTATATAAGAAAAAGCTCCAAATATCGGGACTGTCCCTATAAAATCAGGACATCTGGTCACGCTACTTTGGGTCAATAAGTCACTACCCTAGAATCATTTGATTTTCTTGGTTTCTTACTCTCTCAGCCTCTGAGATTCTTTTTTTCTAACCAAGGGCAAGTGTTACCTATATTTTTTTAAAACATCATTAGTTCAGGCTATATGGAATTTGTCCAACAGGGCTCCTTCAGAAAATGATGCCAAACCTAGATCCCAAAAAGGGGCAATCAGAGAAGCTAGTGAACTATTTACAACTTAACTCCAATGCTGGATGATGTGGAGAATTGACTGATTTGTGAAGAAAAAGTTCTGTGGTGACAATAATTGGAGCCTTCTAGAAAAGTGGGACCTTTCAGCTTCTGTAGGACCACAACTGGGGTACATCAAGTTTCATCAATCCTTCCCATTGACAGGAAAACTGAAGCCCACTATTCCTCTAACATTGTCCCCCTCCCCATGAATCATATCCCTCAGTTTTACACAGCTGACCTATTCTATTCTATTCCTATCCAGATAGCATAATATAGGAATTTTATAGTATAAGAGTTTGGGATTTGGCGGGGAAGGGTGGGAAATCACACACTGAATCTTCAAAAAGAAAAGGAGTACTTGTGGCACCTTAGAGACTAACAAATTTATTTGAGCATAAGCTTTCATGAGCTACAGCTCACTTCATCGGATGCACACTGAATCTTGGGTGTTTCAGTTGGTGGAGAAGGATCCAATAAAATATCTTTGCACAGACTCAGTCCTAGAGTTGTTTGAACTAAATTTGTTCATAAGTATGAACTGCTAGGTAGTTGGATATGGCTTCTCCATCTGTATTTTGAAAGTCAATGTCTCTCCTGTTAAGGGTTTGCTTTTCAGCCATTCTTTTTGCTAGGTTCTCAGTTATGTCAACCATATGGGATAAACAGAATGCTTAGAAATACTTCTCCATACTTATTATCTTAAACTTAATAGAAAGCCAGTATAATGTTTTATTTCATTTCTACTTATTAGGTTAAATGATTAAAAATAATTTACCAAGTGCTAGCATAGTAGAGCATCTGAGGCATTGCAGAATTTTCCCTATTCTTAGAACACTAAGTAACACAAGTACCAGGGGGTAGCCGTGATGTATCCACAAAAACAACAAGGAGTTCGGTGACATCTTAAAGACTAACAGTCCCTATTCAAGCCTAAATTAATGGTGTGGCTGGGTCCTTTGATGGTGGAGGACCCAACCACATCAGCGAAACCATCAGTGGCTCATTCACCTGCACGTCTGCTAATGTTATATATGCTATCATGTGCCAGCAATGATCTTCTGCCATGTACATTGGCCAAACCAGACAGTCCCTACATAAAAGAATAAATGGACACAAATCGGACATCAGGAATGGTAACATACAAAAGCCAGTAGGAGTACACTTCAATCTTCCTGGACATTCTATAACAGATTTGAAAATAGCTATACTTGAACAAAAAAACGTCAGAAACAGACTTCAAAGAGAAACTGTAGAACTAAAATTCATTTGCAAATTTAACACCATTAATTTGGCCTTTATTAGGGACTGGGAGTGGCTGGCTCATTCCAAAAGCAGCTTTGCCTCTCCTGGAATTGACACTGCCTCATCAATTATTGGGAGTGGACTACATGGACCCTGATTGAATTGGCCCTGTCAGCACTGGTTCTCCACTTGTGAGGTGACTCCCTTCTCTTCATGTGTCAGTATATAATGCCCGAATCTGTAATTTTCACTCCATGCATCTGAAGAAGTGATTTTTTACCCACAAAAGCTTATGCCCAAATAAATCTGTTAGTCTTTAAGGTGCCACCGGACTCCTTGTTGTTTAAGTAATACAGTATCTCATATACTTTGATTTGGTAAACATTAACTTTTTAAGGAGAACCACTGTATGTGATTATAATTCTTTAAGATTAGTGATGTTTGTCAGTAACATGCTCTTTAGACAGAAAGTAGATGCATTTATAGGGAAAAAGACTTGGGACAATATATCCTGTGGAAGTTTCAAACCAAACAAACACTGCTGAATGCTATCTCTTAAGAATAAATATTACTATTCTAAGCCTAATTAAATACTATGCTATAACGAAGTAAGGGAAAGTAAGGAATCTGCAAATATTCAAAATGTATATACCAAAATCCTGAAGCTGAGATAGTAGATGCTTGACAAATGTTTTGTATTCTCTCAATTCCAGAGGGAGGTGCAGGTTGCAATGTTCTGCCCATTTAATGTGGCCAATGTTCGCAGAAAACTGCAGTCAGCAAAGAGACGGCCTATAGCCTGATGTCACTTAATATTTTTTACTATACTCTGATACCTACAATGTGGCTGTATTAGTTTCTATTCAACAATAAAGTAAACCGAAATCTTGAATTAAGAATTAAAAGAAAGTACTGGACTGCAGTGTACATTTGATCGATGCTAGGCAATTAAACTGCTTCCCCTTATTTTTTGCAACGTGTGCATTAAAGCACATGTACTTAGTATCTTGTTTTTCCTTCATTTCTTTCTGGAGACAAAAAAGGTACACTTCTTTTTTTCCTGACTTGCAATTTTAGGATCTCATATTTTTCTTGGATATCAGTTGGATGGCAAAAGTCTATTGCCAGATATCCATGGACATTTTACAAAAGGTATTTTAAACAAATTTACCTTTAATGAGACTTTAATAAGTTAAGTTTGTTTCTTCAGAGTTCTATTGCTTAGATGAGCCCACCTCTTCCATACGTAATAACACCCCTCTACCACATACAAGATAAAGCAGATTTTATAACATATGGTTGCCATTTTGGGAATGTAACAAAATATACAGACAAGACGATGTTAACCAAACACAAATGTGTCTTATTAAAGGAACAAATACAGGTTATGAATAAATTATGTTAGTACTTGTATGGAAAGTTTATATGTTAATAGTGATAAAATAATTAAAAAAAAAAACATTGAATGGTTATCCTTCCTGAAACTGTCATAGAATTTATTTTTTAAAAACAGTCTTCTCCACTAAATTGTATCTCCAATTGAATGATAATGGCTCGTGTACTCTTTTAGCTAAACTGCTCAGAAGGATGCCAACTGATTGCACAAGCACCTCAGCCAAAACTATCTGCTGTATTGCAGTCTGTTGCAATGACAGATCTTTTGTAGGGACATTTGATGACTCATTATGAAGTCTTAATTGAATAGCAAGAATCACGTTGATGAACAGAGGGAAATTATTAATAGTATGACTTCAAAGAGGGGAACAGTATCAAATGGAATTCGCAGCAGTGATAGTGTTTGATATTTTACTCTCTCTAAATACTTATATTGCTCCCATCACTGTAGTATCACAGAGCCTAGTTTAAGTATACTAGAGCATGCCAAATTAGAATAAGGCATAAATGAAACTATGATTAGGCATTCCAGTACTACAAAAATAAAATTAAAATAAAAGCTGATGCATATCAATCATGCAGAATGACAGCCATAAATTGTTGGGTCACTTGAAGAGATTTGGAAGAGTCAGCCACAATGCAGCAAGATGAAATTCAGTACAAATAAATTTGAAATCCTACATAGTATTTTGAGATGGAAAACAGACACATTTGGGGACAGCTACTGTACTTTATTTAGAAAGTAATAAATTCACTGAAAACCTAAACTCACAGGTGAACAAAATACAAAACAAATTTGCTACACATGTATGTGGTGAAGAAACCTACTGTTGTACTAAAGTCTATATACATAGCCATGGTGTCAACACAATTCCAGTCCCTTCAGTTCCAGAAGGATCATTCAGAGAAGAGACAAAATACAAAGAAAAAGAAAAATGATTAGATACAAGATTGATGGATAAGTCAGAAAGAGGGATTGAGGAAGCTAAATGTACATAGTTTAATACAGAAGACTCAAGATCAGTCTATCGACATCCATCAGGTAACGCTACATATTATGGAAATGCATAAATAATTCATAATTGTAGAAGCTGATTAAGAGCATAAAGATCTAAAGCTATAGTAAAGAATGAAAAATTAACACTACGTCCTCAAAATTTTAACAGTAAGAAAACTAGACAGGTGAAGAGACAATCAAAGATTGGGGGTTAAGACACCATCATAATAAGTGATTTTTTAAAGAAAAATGGTTAGGGAATTAGACAGTAAATAACTAAGTGGTCTTTGGGGACCATAATCTAGGATTATTCAAACAATTTATTATTCATCAACATATCTCCATTAGTTTTTGTTTTGATCTTGATAATGGATGAAGATGAATTGTGGCTTGTGCAGAATAGCTTAGAACATGGACTAAGCTTTGTCATATTTTCAAGTACTCTGTGATCCAATGTGTGTTATCTCTCAATACTATCTTTTATTTTAAAATACTTTCCATGACTTAAAGCCTGTGAATACATAGATACTTACAGTTTATGGCACAAAATGTTCAGCTACTTTAGCTATGTTGATTATTAAAGTATGTTTTCATTCTTCTCCACCAAGAAATATGTTTTTATCAAGAACATGAAAATATTGGGTACTTTTAGGGAAAGACTAAAAACTTGTTTGAACTACTGTAGCATTTTAAGCTAATTTATGGAGTTGGCTATGGCTGGTTTTCTAATGTAAAACACCTGGAAACGTTGGGGGGGGGGGGGAGAGCTCTGTTTAGTTGTTATGATATGAAATTTCATTCAAATGCTAAAGACAATTGTCATCTGTAATGAAAAGATGTTTTGTGTCTTCAAATCAAAACAGCGAACTTAAACAGCTAATAAATGACATCAGCTATTCTAGAGAAAAAAATTATACAGAAGTATGTGACATTATTGAAAACACTGATTTTGCTCTTAAATCTTTTTATTTAGAATGTGTTTTTGGCAAAAAGAAAAGTTAATATTGTCTTTAGGCTGCTATTTCAAGAAAGACAAAGCAGAAGCCCCTTTGTCCTGGTGAAATCTAATCTTCTGCTGGAAAATATTTTTGTCCATTAACAGCTTATCAAGGACCATCAAGAACAGGATCACCCAATGTCTGTCTCCTTATTTACTTAATTAAGCTGTCACAATGTGCTTGAGAGATACTGGATAGCATTACCAATTTCACCCTTAAAATAGCTCTGAATATTTTAAAAGTTGAAACAGACAAGACTGCTCTGACTAGTTTTGTAGTTACTGAACTTCAGCTTGACCACTGAAGAGAATTCTTAAAGATATGAACAAAATACTTCAGGCATGATGTCTTTCAGCTTTGTGATACACACATGAAAGAATGGTTTTCAGCAAGTGCACACCAATCATCTAAACCACAGTAGAATGATTTCATTAATATTTTAGCATCATTCCTTTTATTTTCAAATAACTATTTATATGCAAGGTGTGGACTGAGTAGGTTGCATATTTAATGAAAATTATTAATTGTATTCTATTTTATTAGAAGCCAGGCATTGGATAGTATTGAATTGTTTGGGAAATGTTAGTCAAAACAGCCAGGACGTTCTCATTAAAAGTCTAAAATATAGTGGCCCATGTTCCTGAGCAGCAGCAGAAGAGTGCTCAGGAAAGGAGGCTGGGGAGGGGGATGCAGTAGAGTTTTAAGTTAGGCTACTCTTACTACTCCCTGATTGTGGGGCATACTGCTGTACATTAGAGCAGCTCTTAATTGTGACACCTGTTGATGGCCCGAAAGGTCCATTCCAGCAGCGAGGGATCAGTGGGGCATAGGGATGCCCAAGCCACCCTTCCTTTTCTCCCAGTTAAACACTGTGTAGAAGTGAAAATAATATAATTAGATCAGTTATAGACTACTTTTTATCTCTTTGATGTTACAAGAAACCATGACCAAAAAAAGACAAATTTCTACCTCTACATTTTCTCTGTGTGTGATTTCTATTGAGACATCAGTGCCTTCCTCTGCTCTGCACATGTAGTGCCTGTCTTGATTGTCCATTTACCAAATTTTTTTGATAATCATCTGTTTGTTCACAAGAATCTCCCTGTAAACATCCACAGCGCCACCATGTTGTCATTAAGATCTTCCCGAAACTCTCTTCTGCTATCTGTGTTAGATACTTATACAGCCGGTAAAACCATAGTCTCTGAGTGCCTCACAATGTTTAATGCATTTATCTTGGAGGTACAACAACACCCATTTTACAGATAGGAATCTGAGGCACAGAGACCCAAATCCACCAAGGGACTCAGGGGTTACAACACCTCACTTTTAGGTGCCTAGCCACCCAGTAGACTCCACAAACCCTGGATCAGGCACCTAGGCTCCCTAAACAGTGCATAGGGATCTACAAAAGCCAGCATACTAGATCAGGAGCCACTTACGCTAGCCAATTGCAGTTAAGGGGACAGAAGGCTAAGCCCTGCCCCTCTCAGGCAGTTAAGTATTTAATTCTAGACTGGAGGGAAATGACTATCTCCACATGGGATCCACAGCCATGAACCCTCTCCTGGAGTCAGGTGACAAAGTCATTTCTTGCAAGACAGACAATAGCCCATGCCTAACTCCACACAAAAAAGTAGGAGGTGGCAGCAGTGACGGCAGCTTTCCTTGCAACTTTTAGTCCAGTGATGAGGACACTCACCCAGGATGTGGGAGACCCCAGTTTGATTCCCTTTTATTATGAGAAGAGCATCTCCCATCTCCCAGGTGAGTGCCCTAACCTCTGGACTGAGGAGTAACACTCTCCCAATGGCCTAATGCATATTTAATTATTTATACACAGTGAACACCTTCAACAAGAAAAACTGAGACATGCATCTCAGAATATCCCATAGTCCAGTGAGTAGGGCACTCACCTGAGAGGTGAGAAACCTACATTCAAATCCCTTCTCCTCATTAGGCTGAGGCAGGAATTGAATCGGCTCCCACACCCTGGGTGAGTGCCACCCTAGAGGCAGAAACTTAGGGGCCTCAGGGATTTTAACAGTGGAAATCTAGGTGCTGAGGGACTTTAGATGCCTCCAGTATTAGGCAGCATCTTAGCTGGGGTTTTAAGGATCTCAGTGGCACCTAAATTTTGTACTTCAGTGCCTAAAGTGGGAGTTAGGTGCCTAAGTCCTTTTGTGGATCTGGGCTAGAGAGACTAAGTGGCTTGCCTA
Organism: Caretta caretta; assembly: GCF_965140235.1. Classification (NCBI taxonomy): domain Eukaryota; kingdom Metazoa; phylum Chordata; order Testudines; family Cheloniidae; genus Caretta; species Caretta caretta. The sequence continues at coordinate 26,422,022 of NC_134212.1, read as the reverse complement.
TGGTCACACAGAGTCTGTGGAGGAGCAGGGAATTAAACCCAGGTCTCCCAAGAGCCTTTACTACTGGACCACCTTTATTCTACTGTGATGACATTGGTTAAGAATTTGGTGTTCTACGACCACTGCTTCTCATGCTGTTCATAATCATATCAGTTATCTTTTCCTGGTATCCACCTATTGTTTCTCCTTATATTTAGGCTATGTGTGCCCTGCTTGTGTGCACGCACTCATTGAGTTAGCACATGTATCAATAGCAGCGTAGCTATGGTAGCATGGGTAGCAGCAGAGACAGCATGGTTAAGCTGTGCCGAGTACAAAACCATCTGAACCCTTTGGGTATGTAGTCAGCATGGGTCAGCCATGCTTCCACTGGTGCTACTTGTGCTACCGCAGCTACACAACTACTCATCCTGGCACTAGCTCTCATTGAGCTAGCAAAAGCACTTATACATGAGGAGGGGAAGTTACACCCCTAGCACACAGCACACAAGTAATCTTCGATTATAAACCCTCTGAGCTCAGAACATCTGTTTGATAATTGCCTGCACGCAATGAGGTCTTGGATGTCTGAATGAGGGTTCTACCATCACCACCACAACGTAACCCTTCTACCAGGTGGAGTTGGCAGCAACAAGGACCAGGTTCAATATCTAGGGACTTCCTCTTAACAAAACAAAACAGAACAGAACTGGCTCGAGCCCCCACCCAGTAATCTGGGAAAACTTGCCACCACCCCTGGATGCCTCTAAAAGGTGATACTTCTGCTCTCACAAGCACTGAGACTGTATATAACAAAAGAGAAATTTTATTCAAAGGGAACGAGAACCTAGCATTAATTTGGGAAAACACCACAACCACATTCAAAAACATGCGACCATAAGCAAACCCAACCTCACAGTGCATTGGGCATTAGACAGATTTGTAACCCAAAACCAACCAAAATTTATCTACTGCACCTATCTAATATTTAGATCCATTCCACCCTTCTGCTTTACTTCCAAGTAGTTGAAAATAAGTGTAAGTGAGTTAGGCCAGATCAACACACAGGAACCTATATTATCTGAAGACAATCCTTATATACACTGAATTTATTTTAATGATACAAACTAACCAAAGAATATTAATGTGTATGATGTATTAATTTCATTAGGGATATAATTTTGATTTAGAGGTGTAACTGAAAATGATTTTAAGAGACAACATTTAATCCTTGTATAGATTACACATCAGTAAAAAGGTTACTTTTGGATAAAAAGCACTATTTACCTGTAAGGTCATGGCAAAATATCTACTATGGGAGGAAAAAACTATCATACCATAGGTATCTAGGACCTCTAACCTCTTTACTTGGAATGTCACAACCTTTCCAGATATCACAGCTGAGGTACAACTCTCTCTCTTTCAAGGGTTTGTTTTTCAAAAGATTTCAATATCAAACATGCACTTCACTCCTTTCTAAGTATCCTTTTCCCCAGAATAACATTAATGCATCATTATAAAAGCACATTTTAAACCCATAATACTCTAAAATAGTTTTGAAATTGCAGAAAAGAACTACAATATAAAATCAACCAGATCCTCAGGTTTTACTGTACCTGAATCACAATAACCAACCCACACATACTATTTAATATTCGATTAAATATTTTATCCTATGATTAAGTCTATCAATGTTTTGTTTAGAGTAAAGTTCATACATCAACTCACTAAAAGAAAAAATGTGTTTTAAAATTAAAAGAAACAAATCCACTTAGCAGTCGCTATCTATCTCCATTGCCTGGGAAACAGAACAGGATTTTGCTGTGGTAACCTGAATTCAGCTGACCAGCAATTTCCCTTTCTCAGTCTTCTGCTTCCATTGTTACCAGCCCATGAAAGAGTATCCGACTATAGCGGATTGTCCTCATGATACATAAATGGCACTATGTCCTCATCCATATTACAGTTTTGACGATGGTAAGAAATATTTGAGATAAGCTCTTGAAATCATTTTCATGATGTTTCCAATCAACATTTTTGTTTAAAATATTTTTCCTTATCCATGAGGCACATCCGTATACCAAGTATGTGGTTGTGAGTGCAGCCTACACATTATTATACCATATATTGTTATTCACCACACAGGTTGACTACTTAAAATCAGCAATGGTGTCTAAGTGACTAAATTTCTCTCACTACTGAGAGAGAGGAACTGAAATCAATGAGGTCACACCTGTGTAAAGCCTGTGAGAGACCAGAATCAGACCATAAAGAGAGACTGCCAACACTTGTGGCTCAAGAATTCATATCACAACGTAGTTATTGTTGAACTGATGGTTTAATTATGTCGATGGGAGAGCTCTCACAGCAAGTGATATAGCTGTGCCGCTGTAAGCTTGTTAGTGTACACATGGCCTAAGCCCACTGTAAAATTGTTTAACTATTGTTAAAATCATTTTAGAAATTATTTCAGGAGCCCAATTTACACAAGTAAATTAATTGTTTCTATTACATTTTATGCATAAAGTTTTTTAACTTCCAAGTATTCAAAATATTTGGCAACAAAGTAGAGAAGATTTTCAGCAATGTGATATGTGAAATGTGTGATTAGTTTTATCAGATCCAGACAATGTAGGAATAAACTGTTGGTTCTGCAGGCAGATTTTTCAATAACTTTTACAGTACATCATCTTAAATAGGGTAAAATTTCAACGATTCTGGCCATCAAATATCAAATCATAAAGATGTCAAGATGACTGCAACTAGCAGGAACACCATTTACTGCAAAGAATTGCAAGCCAGTAACTTCTTACTGCAACTTAGTGACATAATATTTTATGTAGAACTTTTTTTAAAAAAAGTGGAGTTAGTGCCATGCAGTCAGAAAGCCTGATAACCTTAGATTTTGACCCCTTGTTATAGATTAAATGCAAACTACAAAGTAACAGTAAGGTTGAAATTACAACTTTGCAGAAGTCAAGTCAGTCAAAGTTACAGCATCTGTAGCAACAGTAATGCAGCTCTCCCTCCTCCCCCTTCATCCCATGCCAGCCCTTCCATGCTATTGTTTGGGGAATGAGGTCACAGATTGCCATATATCCATGCCAAGGCACTTTCATATCATAGTGATGAGCACAGTAAATGCATGCATATATCAATGTGACAATTTGGGGAATCTGTATTTGACATTTTCTAACTCTTTTTGCTATTGAAAACTATGTCAGACCACAAACTACATTTGAATGTGAGACTTGTTGCCTTTTCTATTGTCATTTTACCTCCACGTTGGATCAAAATTCCAAGGGATGGTAACATAGGGGCATGGAGCCTACAAATCTATCTTAGAGACAGTTGTTTAGGGCTGTTAACTAATGAATAAAACTGGCCCCCCAACAGAACAGTAAGATGGCTGAAGGTGGTGGGGAGCCAGTTTGCTCTAACTTCTCTGCAGGAGATTGGAATTTGAAGAGTGGACTTTCGACAGCAGCTGTACAAAGAAACCAGATTTTAGTGGTCGGACTTATAAACTTAAGGGACTCACAAAGTAAGAGAAAGAGGAATCTGTGGACAGGAGGGGGAACAGAGGGGCTTTTGTAGCAGAGGGGTCCTGTTTAACAGTAGGACCAGCCCAGGTCAAAGAAAGCAAAGAGACAGACACTCCATGTTTCAGAGAAGAAGCCATGAGCTGCAGGGAGAGCACCCTGGACAATCCAGAGGACTCAGAACTAAGCCCAAGCATGCTCCAGAGTGGTGAGAAAACTGAGGCAGGGAAATTAATATAGGTGTATTTATTATTTTTGTCTAGCTCTGTAAATCTTCTGTTCTATGTAAATAAGGAGTAAATTGTGGTTATAATCCTTTTAAAAACCTATCTGTGGGTCTGTCTGCCTCATCTATCAAGTATCCCAGAAGAGAGAATTGTGGACTTCAGCTATTAAGAAGTAGGGGGGCAGTGCTGATCCTAGAGCATTTGGGCCATGCAGACCCACTTCTGTGAAGGGGTAAGAGTGCTGGTGCCCATGAAATGCGCCAGAGAGGCCAAGGAGAAAGACTGTGCGGTAGTCTTCTCAGATCCATGGAAGCTTCAAGCACACAGCTCCAGCAGACTGAGAACCAACACAGCAGCCTGGTGCATGTCCAGCAGAGGGAGTTTTACCAGAACTGTGCATTACAACCACATACAAAATTAAAGCCATTTTCCAACCCAACTACCTCCCTGAGGTCACAGTTCCTCTTCAAGGGGCCCCTCAATAACTGTCTCTAACAGTTCTGAAATCAAATTCATGCTAATATCACATTAAAAGAAAAGTTTTACAGAAATAGAAAACAAAATAAAAGCCAAAATACTGTGTGTTGCCAAATACTAATGCTGACACTAAGCTTCATTTAAAAACAATATTGAAATTTTACCTGTATCCTGATGAAAACAAAAGGTGTCTTCCTCTCTCAGATTTCTCTTTCTGCCTGTCAGCTCAATCTTGGCATATATCCAAGAGCATAGATGGGTTTTGGTATATGTAGTGGTGAGCTGGAGCCGGTTCGCTCGAACCGGTTGTTAAATTTTGAAGCAGTTTTAGAACCGGTTGTTAACCCGCTTCCCTGCAGGGGGCGCTGAGGCTTTGATGGGCTCCGGCCGCGAAGCGACGTAATTCCTCCTCCGGCCGCCGGGGGGCACTGTGCTGCGGGAGCCATGTGGGCTGCCGCCTGGCCCTGGGCAGGAGCCCTGTTGCTGCTGCTGCTGCTGCTCCCCCGTCCCCTGGCCCTGGGGCTCCTGCTGCTGCCTGGTGGGTCCCCGGCACTCTGCCCACAGCCAGCCCGTCTCCAGCCACCCCTGCACCCTCTGCCCTGCCTGCAGCCAGCCCCTGCCGCACCACCTGCCCTGCCCGCAGCCAGCCCCTGCCAGACCCCCTGCCCTGTCTCCAGCCAATCCCTGCCACACGCACCCCCTGCCTGCAGCCAGCCCCTGCCACACACACCCCCTGCCCGAAGCCAGCCCCTGCCGCACCCCCTGCCCTGTCTGCAGCCAGCAGAGGGACTTTTACCAGGACTGTGCAGTACAACCACATACAAAATTAAAGCCATTTTCCAACCCAACTATCTCCCTTAGGTCACAGTACAGTTCCTCTTCAAGGGGCCCCTCAATAACTGTCCCTAACAGCTCTGAAATCAAATTCATTCTAATGTCACATTAAGTCAGCCCCTGCCTCTGCCCCGCCTGCAGCCAGCCCCTACATCTAGTCAGCCCCTGCCCTGCCTACAGCCAGCCCTGCATCCCCTGCCCTGCCCGCAGCCAGCCCCGCATCCCCTGCCTCCAGCTAGCCCTGCCCCACGCTCCTGTCTCCAGCTGGCCCCACGTCCACTGGTGCCCTGCAGTTCCCAGGGCAGTAACCCTGAACACCTGCTTCAATGAGGGGGGCAGGGAGCAGCTGGGACCCACACATGTGCACACCATAGGGTGACCAGACAGCAAGTGTGAAAAATCAGGACGGGGGTGGGGAGTAAGAGGAGCCTATATAAGAAAAAGACCCCAAAATCGGGACTGTCCCTATAAAATCGGGACATCTGGTCACCCTAGCACACCCCCAGGGAGTGGCGGGGACGGAATGAAACACATGAAACGGAGCTCATTTCTAGTTCAGGCCCATCTTTTTAAAAAAGAACTTTAGGTAGGGTTAACATACACCCATATTTTCCCAGACAGGTCAGGCTTTTTGGTTCTTAAATCGCTGTCCGGGAGGAATTTTTAAATTTTAAAAATTTCTCCCGGGAAAATACGGATGTATGGTAACCCTAGTGGTACAAAAAATACATACTGTGGCACATGCCTTAAATCAGAACTTTTTATAGGGAACCGGTTGTTAAGATTTTGGCAGCTCATCACTGGGTATATGGGTTTTGGCAGTTCAGTCCCATGTTTCAATTTGTATTGTACATTAGATCACCCTTCCAACCCAGATTAAGATAATTTCCCTTTCCAGGTAATACACATCAATAAATCAAGATAGATTGCTTTGGGAATGACAAATTATGACACAACATTGGTTAGCCTATCTCCAAATATGTGAATATCACTCAGTAGTCTTGCCACGTTGCCTTGCCCCCTCTAAGATTTGAATACTTGGGCCCCAATGCTGCAAACACATATGGAAGGAACTCATGGGTTCCATAGTCCAGGCTCCTGTCTGAGCCCAGATATTTACACTGCAATTTTATAGCCCTGCAGGCTGAGCCCCTCAACCCCAAATCAGTTGACACAGGCCAGCCACAAGTGTTTTACTGTATTGTGGACATGTCCTAAGTGATTATATTCTGCCCTGTCATTTGTGTGCAGGTAATTTTTGCTAGTTACATGTAAATAGAAGATTAATATAATCTGTGCACTTATGGGATAATATACTCTTCAACCTCTCGAGTATAGCTAGCAATCACAATATGTGATCAACAATGTTTCTAGAAGGTACAATCTACAAGCAGCTTTTCAAGCCCATGTCTCTTACTGACTCCTGTGCTACATGCTACAAACATTAATTTAAAAAACCTCTTCAAAGTACTTTTTGCTATCAACCAGACACATATAATATCTACCGTGCAAAAAAGATGGAAACACATACAACACATGGCGTCATAAGTGAACTGCAAACACAATTGCCGATCTTATTTCTTCCTTCTCATTACGAGACAAAGACTCCATTTTCATACAGCAGTGAAACTACCTGTGGGCTGATAAGTCTGACTTACAAAAGCAGACCTTGGCACAGGAAACTACATGTTACCATGGAGATTGCATTTGTGGAGTTTGATTTAATAAGAGCCATTATCTGTGGAAAACACAATCTGCTGAAGACTTCCTAGCTGTAACAAGAAAAAACATTCTCAAAAAAATGGCAGGTCTGTCAGTTTTCGAAGCACTTAATAAATTAGCAGCACTCAAAAATTCTATGTACTCAATAAAACCTTTGCATAACAACAGGATTTCTAAAGAAGTGTATAGAGGCATAGGGTTTATTCATTTTATCCAATGTGGTATAGAAATCAGAAGAGGGGATTGGGAATCACAGTTCCTAAGTTTTTTTTCCCCCACTCTGCCACCGTGACTTGTTGTTACTTTGGCCTTGAGCTCATTATATAACTTCTCTCTACCTTGATTTACACATCTGTATCATATAGATATCCATACATACCTCTCTCAAATATTAATAAATTATGTCTGATAGATTCCACAGTTTGGAAAGTGCTTTCCAAAAGGCACAATCTCTGCTCTGAAGAGTTTACAATCTAAAAATATTGCAGCGTTTAGTTATCTGTAAAGCTTTTTGAAATCATTAAATGGAATACCAGTACTAATATTACTGCTGTGGAATTCACTCTACATTCTCATTGCACTGCTTGATGCCAAGCCTCCAGAGATTAATTAGCCCACTGTCTCCAACAAGTTGAACTATCCCCGTTAACTCTTACGCCTAGTTATGAGAAAATAGATGTTGACATTATTAACTACTTCAATGCTTATCATCTTTGCAGAAACATTTATCTGCTTTGAAATTAAGAAAAGACCTGGAGTAGGGGAAACTCCCATTTTCCCACATTTACCCACACATTCAATTTGAACCCCACGTACATCAACATATAACTGGTACCATATTCTTATCCACCCTTTACCTTCAGGGGTATTCAAACTTTTCAAAGCTCTTTCACCCATCTTTAACTATCAGTTTTTCTTAATACTTCATCTCATTTTTTTTAGATTTCCCTAAACATTTGTTGAAGTCTGACACTTTTCTCTTTAGGCACTTCACAATGGGTATTCTATTTTTTTCTTGTAACTATCACACTGTACATAAAGAGGCTTATCAATCTGATTTAGTCAATTTGCTTAGTCTCTGTAGCCCAGTACATACTGTCCTTTGTCTGATGACTGCCTGGAATGTTTTATTCTGCACATACTTCACATCTGCTACTCAGCTTTATATAGTCTTGGACAAGATCAGTCATAATCATCTTCAGCACAGTGGTATACTTTGTACAACTTACAGCATCTGCCTTGGAGCCAGTTGACCTATGACCCTCATATTTGCACCTAAATTCAGCTCATGAGCCTGGGTTTTATCTCCTTCACTGGTCTCTAAAATACACATCACCAATTCTTACAGGCCAGATCCTCAACCTGTGTAAACACAGCAGTTTACACAAGCGGAGGGTATAACCCCACCCTTTTTTTTTTTTTTTTGCTTGAAATTGATTACTACTGTATATTTGAAAGGCCTCAGATTTTATGTACTGTATGTCATCATTATTGACAAAAAACAGCCACTTGTTTAGTAGCGCTTATAAAAAAACAAGTAGTTGTGTTGCCCTTGGCTCTGAAATAGCAGTTAACTAATAACATTTATTCCCAGAGGTGTGCTGACACCAATTAGTAAAGTTAATGCACAAAGATGTTTTGGCACAAGGCTCCATATAAGATGAAACTAAACACACATGAGCTCCACATGTTAAATTCAGTTCAATTTAAAACATTAGGGGAAGGGAGGGGAAATCAATATTTGTCCAATAGAAAAAACCCAAACAATGGAGAAAAATAAATTTTAAACTTTATTCTAAACACTAGGCTTTGTACTGTAACTATTCTATTTAGGGAAGTCCCATTTAAAAAAAAAACAATGAGAGTTCTAAGTACCACTTTATTGCAAAAATCAAGCTCCAATATTATTAGGAAGGTAGAATATTACAAACTGTGTAAAGAAAGAACCAAAATTTAGAAGCTATAAAAAGTTACCTGCTGGAAGCTTTCCAACTCTCTAACCTTGCTAACATAATATCGCAACAATTTGCCTCTTATTTTACTCATTCCATTGCCTCTTGGTTAAATGCTTTCTAGTTATTTATAGCTCTCTATAGACTCTCTCCATAGAATCCAACAGATTTTCTGGGCCCACATACTTTACTACATGACCTCCATTCTTAAAGAGCTAGTCTTTTACCTGGTCTTTCAAACTGACCGATATCCCATGAACATCTACAATTCTTGGTTTCCTTTGAACCAAAACTCTCTTCAGAAATAGGTACATAATCCAACATCTCAGTGTGTTGAAAACTCCCTTCAAAATACATTTCATATTTTCTATTAGTTGATATCACAATATGCTGTTCTTCAGGAGGCTGCATTTTAGTGGTGGGTGAAGTGATCCCTGTAGATCTAAGGCCTGATTCTCATCATACTTCCATCCGTGTAAGACAGGAGTAACTATTAACTAGTGGGATTTCATTGATGTAAAACAAACATAAACAAGATCAAAATTAAGTCTGTGGTCTCTCATGGACCTTGGAATAGAAAACTATGTACAAATTTATATCTGTATGTTTTAGCTTTTCCATATGTCACTCAGAGATCATAAAAAGGACATATGTAAAAAAATTCTATTTTAAAAAAATTGTATTGCCAGTGTGTTTGCTACCAGAAGTTAGCTCTAGCTTATGCATGTCTCCCACACAGTGTAGCTCCTCCAAATTATTAATTATTATCTGACTTTTTAAAGGGAAATCATTGCAGAGGGCGCTTATGGTATTTACATCAATATTCAAAAGCTTTTTACACTTTCAGTAAAAATGTATATTTAAAGCACACTGTGTGGGTTAAATACATTCATTTTAACAAACTTTTTGTAATTTTGGATGTTACTATATACTTTAGATCAGTTTACAATGTAAGGAGGTATCTTTAGAAGGAAGACAAAGTGTAATTTAATCCTTGTGTAGACAGCCTCTTCAGAGTCTCCCATCTTCCTGTATTTTCTCGGAGGAAACTAGCAAGTAAAACTGGATGACATCATCATATACAAGATCTATAGGAGAGAAAAAAAAGATACTATATTACTTGAATACTTTTACCTTTCATACTCACAATCCCATTATCTAATTATGATCTGTATTATTTATCTGTATGATCAATACTCTGCCTCATACATATATGCCCACACAGCATTCTTACAATACAGCTAGTGCACAATCCTCACATCAAATGAAAAAGGAATACAAGTCAAGGAATTGTAACCTTACCTGCCTCAGTTTATAATCTTTCAGGCCTAGTTGGGGGGAAGGGGAGAGGAGGGAAATCATTAATTCCCTCTTCTTACTCTTCTCTTACAGCAAAGTAATTCCTAGAAGATGATACAGTATCTGCAAGAGAAACAAAACAAAACCTAAATTGATCACATCCTTTGCCAAGCCCCTCTCCCCCACCAATAAAGATGATGAATGAAGAGGAACTGAAAAATAATGTTAAAGTAAATTCAGTAGAAAACAGAAAAACAGAAAAATGAGTTCAGTGATGACAAATGTAAACAATGTGAATATAGCTGCAAAATAAATTCACTCATTATAAACTTACCACAAAAGGGCTCCTCCTAATGACTTCTGAGTGGTTCACTGGGAGAAGTGGACCTCTGCTTAGGCGCCTCCATTGTTTTTCTTCTGCTGCACCCTCTGCTCTCGATAACTGCAGCTCATGTATGCACATGGAATGACCCCATTTACAAGAGTAAATGCCCAGTTGTGGTTTTGGTTGTTAAATGATCATCTGCAGTTTTGCAGAAAGAAACTGTCAGGCCATTAGGAATCTTTGCTAAGAAAGCAGTGCATGATCAGGCTCAAAGTTTCACTAATGAGTCCATTCCTATTGCTACATATGCTAATAAGCGCAAACAAAACCCTCTAGCTAAACATCTCCAAACTTTAAACTTAAGCAAGCCCATGTTACAAAGTCTCTTATATCCCCCAAACAGTTTCAAGATCAATTCTTGGGCATTGTTCCAGGTTACACAGCTGGCTTGGTGTTTAAATTATTTGTTAAACCGTTGTCAAACTATTGAGTTAAGGCTGTAAGTATGTATAAGAAATTTAGGGTTAAAAATACAGGGATGTCATAATTATGCCCAAAATAAGCATTACAAACCCGGGATATTCAGAGTTAACCTTAAGTTTAACATGTCGGGTTTTACTTTTAAGATATGGAAACACAGAGTTTGGATATCTAACCAACCATAACTCTGCCATGTAGTGGGAATGGCCGGGGGGAGGGATGTTTAAAAAAAATCAAATGTATACTCTGAATGAATCAGTTTACTCTGATCTGGGTCTATTAATTGTACAGTTATTGCATGATGTTGTTACAAGGAAAAGTTACAGTTGTTAAAGATGTTACCCCAATATAAGGGATTTTTTTAAAAAAAGGGGGGATAGCAATTCATACTGCAGGATACATGACAACCACTAATCATCTTGGGTTAGGGAAAAACAATAGGTACATTAGTCTACAATTGTCCAGCTATTACAAAAGATTTCACACATGTATATTTCTATAGTTCAGAAAGGCCTGTGGTCCTCCAGAACAAGGGAGAATCAGGACTCTCAGTCTACAGCAGATGATTTTTATCCTTTAGAATTTTCATATCATGTTTTATAATAGGAAAAGGCTGGATCTATGGAGGAGCTTAAGAGAGTTAGGCACATACAGGGAGTTGTTCATCTGCCTCCTTGAGGCTGCTTTGAAAATACTATCCACAATATTCAGAGTATACTTGCAACAATGCTTTCTGAGTACACACGTCCATGTATAAATAACATTAAAAGCAATTTTTGGTCTTGTACATAACAAGCCCAAGTAAATTGTTTAGAAAGTGTATTAAACTGATATTTGCAAATGAAGATTGAGGTTTAGTAATCTATAAATAAACTGTCATATTAAAAACTATTTAGAGACTGGTGAAAACTAGTAGTAAGTTGGTTAAACACTGCTCTTCAAGACAGAACCTTCTCCTCCAATGGCTCAAGGGAAAGCATCTTTGAAATGAAGAAGTTTCTCAAAGTGAACTGTCACAAGTATAATTGACTAGTTCTATTTTTTTCCAAAAACTAATAAGCTATATTTATTATTCATATTGTAATAATGAATAATTGTCAATTTTCCCTGTTTTTTTCACAAATATAGTTCACAATTGAACTATACTACTAAGTTCAAATAAAAATGACACCCATCCATTTTGTATATTAACTCTCTTCAAAGAAGTTGGAGTGTACAATCTTACCAGTCAAAGGGAGGGAACCTGGAGAATCCTTATTTGCCTAGGTAAGCCGGGGGCGGGGGGAAAGGAAAACCCTAAAGATAGCAATATAAATTGAGAAAGTGAATTAAATAAGGAACAAATATTATTTCCGCATAAGCCAATACCACAAAGGAAGATTTAAACATGCTCTTCCCTTTTTGAGTTTAATCAGAAACATAGTAAGTTGTCCGATACTATGTTAAAATCAGCAGGTACCCAGCTGTTTGACTGTTCTAACTTCAGAAGAAGGGATTTGTCTACCTCCACAACAGATAGGCATTTTCACATTATCTTATGGTAATAAGTAAGGCCCTACTTGAATTGTGGGATGACTGTCAAAAAATTACGTCTGAGTTATGGACAAGTCATGGAAAATTGTGGAAAAGTAATAGTGGACCTTATTATTTGCAGTTATAAAATCCATTATTACTTGTCCATGATTTTCCACTGTTGGTCGCCCGAGGCTGACAGCGAGGGCTCCCACTGTCAACCCCGCTGCACAGTGGGGGTCCCACTGTCAAAATAACAGTGGAATCTGAATATGGTAGAATCCGCAATTTCTACAATATCAGAAGTAAAGTAGGGCCTTAGTAATAAATATATTACAGAAATAGGGATACCTTAGCATAAAAACTTGCTAGACAACAGATAGGTTGATCTTGAAGCATCCTGAGACTATGACAGTAAAAAACTGGGCATATTTGGTTTTGAGAAAAGAAGACTGATGTGGGACCTGATAATCTTCAAATATGCTATGGGCTGTTATAAAGAGGATGGTAATCAATTTTTCTCCATGTCCACTAAACGTAGCAATGGGCCTACTCTGCAGCAAGGGACATTTTAGGTCAGATATGAGGAAAAAATTTCTAACTATAAAAGTAGGTAAGCTCTGGACTAGACCTGCAAGGGAGGTTGTGGAACCCCCATCACTGGAAGTTTTTAAGAATGGGTTGGACAAATACCTCTCAGGGATAGTCTAGGTTTACTTGGTCCTGCCTCAGCACAGGGCGGGCTGAACTTTACTGTGAAGGCCCTTCCAGCCCTACATTTCTACAATTCCCACAAACAATGGAACTCTTACAGGCTGTTTGAGAGCCAGGAAGTTTCCCCAGTGTGGTTACCGAGGTAAACCCTGGACTATTTGGTAATGTCTGGCTACTTTAGCACCACTCTGGAGACTAAAGGTTTAGTGGTACAATGAACTGTCTCCCTTTTTTCTGCAAACTCCCTAAGGAGTGCTCTTCCTCATATCTTAAGAAATTAAGTTTTCTTAGTTCCTGATAATTCTGCTTTGCATAACTTCATGTCTATTGTTCCACCAAATTCTAGCTTTTTCTGATTGTTCTCATTGACAGAAGTACATGTAAAGATAATGTTTTCAGGTGGAAAGCCACAGTGTGATTGAAAGTGAATTATGCATGACTAAGCCTGTACTCCTGCCATCTTATTTCTCTCATGTTAGGATAATGAGAAATTTCTAATAAATAGCATGGAGAAGGTGAGGAGAATGAGTTATTTGTATTATTTTTATGAATATCATATGCACCTCAGTTTACCTTCTTGATATTATCCTACCTGACTGCACAGAGCTAAATTCAAGGAGCCTATTGGAGGAAACAGACACGCATGGAAACAATGATAACAATAAGGTACCACCAGAGAGAATACCAAGGGTCATTAAGGAAAACAACAAGGGAGTCATTAATAGAGAAATGCCCCGCCCCTGGCCTAGCTCCAACCAGGCTAGCAGGTTAATTTTCCCTCAGCCCAAGCATAAGATCAAAGGGATGAAAAGGTGAGCAGGGCAGCAGTAGTTGGAGATGAGTCTCTGGCAGAAAGACTCAGAGACTGCTGCAAGGACTGTAGGAGTAGGGATGATTGGACTGAGTGAAATTTACCAAAAACTTCAAGGAAAGAATAAAACTCAAGTGAGATCCTTAACCCTTTTCTCTACTTATGTACCTTTGGATGAATAAATATTTTGTTTGGAAGAAGCTATTTTTGAGTCACTTTGATCAGCCACTGGTCACAGGCTTTCAAAAGGAAGAGTTTTCAGGTGCCAAACAAAGTTGGAGATGTCCTATTAACACAGTTGGTAAATGGGGGTGGGCCTACAGCCCAAAGATCCTGTCTAAGAGCAGTAGGACCACATGGATCCATCCAGAAAAAGGGAAGGTAGCAACACCAGTCACCAGAGAAGTGTACTTGACAGGGACTAAAAGTGGGTCTGAATCACAGGATGCCCTTTAACAATGACACCAGGTATTTTGTTGGGCTGACAAGTGATTTAAAAAATTGCAATTAATTGCGCTGTTAAAAATTAACAGAATACTATTGGTCACGGAGTGTGCGGGACTCAGGGCCCTACACCCCCACTTCCTGTGATTCACCATGACTCTCAGGGCCCTACACCCCCACTTCCTGTGATTCACCATGACTCTCAGGGACTAAAAGTGGGTCTGAATCACAGGATGCCCTTTAACAATGACACCAGGTATTTTGTTGGGCTGACAAGTGATTTAAAAAATTGCAATTAATTGCGCTGTTAAAAATTAACAGAATACTATTGGTCACGGAGTGTGCGGGACTCAGGGCCCTACACCCCCACTTCCTGTGATTCACCATGACTCTCAGCCAGCCAGTAAAATGGAAGGTTTATTGGACGACAGGAACACAGTCCCAGACAGAGCTTGTTGGTACAACCAGGACTCCTCAGTCAAGTCCTTCTGGGGGGCAGGGAGCTTAGATCCCAGCCCTGGGGCTCCCTCCATTTCCCCAGCCAGCTCGAAACTGATACCCCGTCCAGCCGTCTCACCCCGCCTCCCCCTGGTTCCTCCTCCAGCCTTTGTCCAGTTTCCCGGGCAGACAGTGTTACCTGGCCCCAACCCCCGACCTGGGCTCTCATGTTACATCCCTCAAGGAAAGTCTCCCATCCCCAATGCAGACAGTCCAAGTAAAACTCACCTGCAACATTCCCAGGTCAATACTCCCCCTTCCTGCTGCGTCACACTATTTATATAAATATTTTTGATGTTTTCCACATTTTCAAATATTGTTTTAAATTACCACACAGAATACAAACTGTACAGTGCTCACTTTATATTTTATTATAAATATTTGCACTGTAAAAATAGTATTTTTCAATTCACTTAATACAAATACTGTAGCACAATCTCTTTATCATGAAAGTTGAACTTACAAATGTAGAATTATATACAAAAAATAACTACATTCAAAAATAAAACAATGTAAAACTTTAGACGCTACTTCTTGTCCACTCAGTCCTACTTCTTGTTCAGCCAATCGGTCAAAAGTTTGTTTACATTTTCAAGAGATAATGCTGCCCGCTTCTTGTTTATAATGTCACCTGAAAGTGAGAACAGGCATTCGCATGGGATATCTTGCAACGCCAGCTACAACAGTCCCATGCGAACGCCTGTTCTCACTTTCAGGTGTATAGCAGCGTCCTTGCAGGGTCCTCCTGGCTCCTGCCCCCACTGCGCTAAGAAAGTCACACAGAGACCTTTAGATGGAGTGCCCATCTGGGGCTTTTATTTATATGCTGTGCTCCCACCACCTTTCCACCATACAAGTAGTCCCTTTCTTGTAGTCCACCGGCAGGAGAGAGGGGGCAAGCTATCTCTCTCTGCTTCCCCTCACTGCCTTCCCTCTACTGCAGCTTTCCTCTTTCCAGCACCTGCCCCGACTGTCTTCCCCTGGGGCTCTTATCCAACCCGGCCTGATGAGGCATGTTGTTCAAGCTTCCCCAGTCAGGGCCAGGTCAGCTACCCAGCTCCAATTCGTCTCCCTTAATTGGAGCTAGAGTGACAGAGTGTAGTTTTCTGCTTAGCACCCTGGCACAAGGTGACATTGTAAACAAGATGCGGGCAGCATTATCTCCCATAAATGTAAATAAACATGTTTCTTGTAGTAGTTGGTTGAACAAGAAGTAGGACTGAGTGGACTTGTAGGCTCAGAAGTTTTACATTGTTTTGGTTTTGAGTGCAGTTATGAAACAAACAAACACAAAAACTACATTTGTAAATTGCACTTTCACAATAAAGAGATTGCACTATGGTACTTATCTGAGGTTAACTGAAAAATACTATTTCTTTTGTTTATCATTTTTATAGTGCAAATATTTGTAATAAAAATAATATACAGTGAGCACTATACACTTTGTAGTCTGTTGTTATTGAAATAAATATATTTGAAAATTTAGAAAAACATCCAAAATATTTAATAAATTTCAACTGGTAGTCTATTGTTTAACAGTGTGATTAAAACTGCGATTAATTTTTTTTAATCGCAATTAATTTTTTGGAGTTAATCACGTGAGTTAACTTCAATTAATTGACAACCCTAGTATTTTGGTTGGTGAGTTACAGTGCACATAATACCAAAAGTATCAAAATGTAAAATTATTTATTAGGATGAGACAGCCAATTCAACAGGGCAAGATCTTTTAAAAGTGGAGAGAAAGGAGACTCTAGATTACACCAGGAAGCATGCAGAAATTTTCCTTTAATCTAAAGTTCTTAACATAGAGTTGTCCAGAACAGAACCATAATTTTATACTAGTCATAGTCTTTAGGTAGCAATTATACAGGCTGTATGGAAACAGGAGGGAATGCAATAGGAGAATATAAATTGTAAAATAAATAAAAGTTTTGGCTTGATAATGTTATGAAGTGACAATGGCCAATCACATTTACACCTGCTGGGTGACCTTGGGCAAGTCATTTCCCTTCTCTGGGCCTCAATCTCTCCAATTTTAACATAAGGACAAGAGAACTTACCCACCTATGTAAAACATATGAAATCGACAGGTGAAAAGCACTATAAGGGCCAGGTATTATGATGAAAGGCAAATTTTCAAAGGGGGTGCATTGGATGAGTTCATAAAAGTGCTTGTGTACCTAAACAATTCATATTACACATGCAAGTGGATAACTGTGTTCAACTACAAGTTAGCAATAACAAACACTGGATTTGCATGTGTAAATTTTAATGAAGATTCAACAGTGCTCACCAGGCTTTAAAAATGCAGGTTTAAATACATCTTTTGATGTCTAGATTTTCTATTTAGATAGAATGCTAGCCCCCTTGGCTCTCCACACCTCTTTCAGTACTTCAGGCTTGAGCTCAAAGAAATCAAGAATTTGATCCTGTGAGATTGCAAATACCCAGAACTCCAACTGAGTTTGCTCAGTTGGAGCAAGAGCTGGGCCCAAGTTGAGGTTAATGTCAGGAACACTGTCATAAATATAAAGGGAAGGGTAAACCCCTTTAAAATCCCTCCTGGCCAGAAAAAAAAATCCTCTCACCTGTAAAGGGTTAAGAAGCTAAAGGTAACCTCACTGGCACCTGACCAAAATGACCAATGAGGAGACAAGATACTTTCAAAAGCTGGGAAGAGGGAGAGAAACAAAGGGTCTGTGTGTCTGTCTATATGCTGTTTCTGCTGGGGATAGACCAGGAATGGAGTCTTAGAACTTTTAGTAAGTAATTTAGCTAGGTATGTGTTAGATTATGATTTCTTTAAATGGCTGAGAAAAGAATTGTGCTGAATAGAGTAACTATTTCTGTCCACCATGATTTCAACAATTTCCATCCCACCATCAACCTCAGCCTGGTCCAGTCCACACAAGAGATCCACTGGAAAAAGAGAGGAAGCATGTGGAGGAGATGGAGAAGATAAAGGCTCAGCGGAATATACCAACAAACCCTAGCAATCCTTCTCCAGGTACCACTTCCCATCCCAGAAAGTTCTCCACCTACAAGGCAGGCGATGATACTGAGGCCTTCTTAGAAAACTTCGAAAGGGCCTGCCTTGGGTACAACATCTCTACTGACCAATACATGGTAGAGCTGAGGCCGCAGCTCAGTGGACCCTTAGCTGAGGTGGCAGCTGAAATGCCTAAAGAACACATGAACAAGTATGAACTGTTTAAATCCAAGGCGAGAGTCAGAATGGGGATAACACCCGAGCATTCTCGTCGGAGGTTCAGAGCCCTAAGGTGGAAACCAGACGTGTCATTTACCCGACATGCCTACCACGTTGTGAAACATTGGGATGCCCGGATATCAGGAGCAAGTATTGAATCTCCAGTAAATTTGCCCTTCCTAATGCAAATGGAACAATTCTTAGAGGGTGTTCCTGAGGAAATAGAAAGATACATCCTAGATGGGAAGCCCAAAACTGTAATCGAGGCAGGAGAGATTGGAGCCAGATGGGTGGAGGTGGCAGAGAAGAAGAAAACTGGTTGCAGTTGGAGCGGAGACCAGAAGGGACAACCCCAGACCACACCCTATTACCAGGGGCCGCCCAAAGCCCCACCTACTTCCCAAAGAACCCTCCAGACCCCTTATCGTCCCACCACCCAGTTCTCCAGCAACCCACCTCACCCCAGTGACCCGTCAGCTGGACGATGTTTTAAATGTAACGAGCTGGGGCATGAGCTCTGTTCCGGAAACTTCTATCAGGACCCGGTCAGAGGTGATGGACCCGGACCCCAGGCCAATGTCTGCAACAGCAGTAGTGGATCCAGTCCCAGAGACCCAGACGGAACCAGTCCCAGAACCGGAACCAGCCAAACAACCAACACCAGACCCATTGCCAGCACTGAATCCAGTACTTGCAACCTCAACACCAGAGGGCCCCACCGAACCTGAACTGGCAGCAGCTGATAACCCTACACAAGAGGCTCAGCCGGAGCCTGAATCCCAACATAGTGCACCAGTGGAAAGCGGTTCACAGTCAACGGAAACAGCCCCATCCCCTACATCGCTTCCAGAGGGACCAAGCCTAGGTCCACAATCCCATGAGGGACTGATGTCTCCAACATCAAGGGAACAGTTCCAGACCGAACAGGAAGCAGATGAAAGCCTCCAGAGAGCTTGGACGGCGGCACGGAGCAACCCACCGCCTCTCAGCTCTTCTAATCGATCCAGGTTTGTTGTAGAAAGAGGACTTTTATACAAGGAAACTCTTTCTGGTGGACACCAGGAAGACTGGCATCCTCAGAGACAGTTGGTAGTTCCAACTAAATACCGGGCCAAGCTCTTGAGCTTAGCCCATGATCACCCTAGTGGCCATGCTGGGGTGAACAGGAACAAAGACCGTTTGTGGGGGTCATTCCACTGGGAGGGAATGGGCAAGGATGTTTCTACCTATGTCCGGTCTTGTGAGGTGTGCCAAAGAGTGGGAAAACCCCAAGACCAGGTCAAAGCCCCTCTCCAGCCACTCCACATCATTGAAGTTCCATTTCAGCGAGTAGCTGTGGATATTCTGGGTCCTTTTCCGAAAAAGACAGCCAGAGGAAAGCAGTACATACTGACTTTCATGGATTTTGCCACCCGATGGCCGGAAGCAGTAGCTCTAAGCAACACCAGGGCTAAAAGTGTGTGCCAGGCACTAGCAGACATTTTGGCCAGGGTAGGTTGGCCCTCCGACATCCTCACAGATGCAGGGACTAATTTCCTGGCAGGAACTATGGAAAACCTTTGGGAAGCTCATGGGGTAAATCACTTGGTTGCCACTCCTTACCACCATCAAACAAATGGCATGGTGGAGAAGTTTAATGGAACTTTGGGGGCCATGATACGTAAATTCGTAAATGAGCACTCCAATGATTGGGACCTAGTGTTGCAGCAGTTGCTCTTTGCCTACAGAGCTGTACCACACCCCAGTTTAGGGTTTTCCCCATTTGAACTTGTATATGGCCGTGAGGTTAAGGGGCCATTGCAGTTGGTGAAGCAGCAATGGGAGGGATTTACACCTTCTCCAGGAACTAACATTCTGGACTTTGTAACCAACCTACAAAACACTCTCCGAACCTCTTTAGCCCTTGCTAGAGAAAACTTACAGGATGCTCAAAAAGAGCAAAAAGCCTGGTATGATAAACATGCCAGAGAGCATTCCTTCAAAGTAGGAGACCAGGTCATGGTCTTAAGGGCGCTCCAGGCCCATAAAATGGAAGCATCGTGGGAAGGGCCATTCACAGTCCAGGAGTGCCTGGGAGCTGTTAATTATCTCATAGCATTCCCCACCTCCAACCGAAAGCTTAAGGTGTACCATATTAATTCTCTAAAGCCCTTTTATTCCAGAGAATTACAGGTTTGTCAGTTTACAGCCCAGGAAGGAGACGACGCTGAGTGGCCTGAAGGTGTCTACTACGAAGGGAAAAGTGCTGGTTGTGTGGAAGAGGTGAACCTCTCCATGACCCTTGGGCGTATGCAGCGACAGCAGATCAGGGAGCTGTGCACTAGCTACGTGCCAACGTTCTCAGCCACCCCAGGACTGACTGAATGGGCATACCACTCCATTGACAATGGTAATGCTCACCCAATTAAAGTCCAACCTTACTGGGTGTCTCTTCAAACTAAAACTGCTATAGAACGGGAGATCCAGGATATGTTACAGATGGGTGTAATCCGCCCCTCTGGAAGTGCATGGGCATCTCCAGTGGTTCAAGTTCCCAAACCAGATGGGGAAATACGTTTTTGGACTACCGTAAGCTAAACGCTGTAACTCGCCCAGACAACTCTCCAATGCCACACACAGATGAACTATTAGAGAAACTGGGACGGGCCCAGTTCATCTCTACCAAGGGGTACTGGCAGGTACCGCTAGATGAATCTGCCAAGCCTTCACCACACATCTCAGGCTGTATGAATTTAATGTACTCCCTTTCGGGCTGCGAAATGCACCCGCCACCTTCCAAAGACTTGTAGATGGTCTCCTAGCGGGATTAGGAGAATATGCAGTCGCCTACCTTGACGATGTGGCCATATTTTCAGATTCCTGGGCAGACCACCTGGAACATCTGCGCATAAGGGAGGCAGGACTAACTGTTAAGGCTAAGAAGTGTCAAATAGGCCTAAACAGAGTGACTTACCTTGGACACCACGTGGGTCAAGAAACTATCAGCCTCCTACAGGCCAAAGTGGATGCTATCCAAAAGTGGTCTGTCCCAAAGTCAAAGAAACAGGTTCAATCCTTCTTAGGCTTGGCCGGTTATTACAGATGATTTGTACCGCAATACAGCCAAATCGCCGCCCCACTGACAGACCTAACCAAAAAGAAACAGCCAAATGCTGTTCAGTGGACCATAAAGTGTCAGAAGGCCTTTAACAAGCTTAAAGCGACACTCATGTCTGACCCTGTACTAAGGGCCCCAGACTTTGACAAACCGTTCCTAGTAACCACAGATGTGTCCGAGCGTGGTGTGGGAGCAGTTTTAATGCAGAAAGGACGTGATCAAGAATTCCACCCTGTAGTGTTTCTCAGCAAAAAACTGTCTGAGAAGGAAAGCAACTGGTCAGTCACTGAAAAAGAATGTTACGCCATTGTCTACGCTCTGGAAAAGCTACGCCCATATGTTTGGGGACGGCATTTCCACCTGCAAACCGACCATGCTGCACTGAAGTGGCTTCACACCGTCAAAGAAAATAGCAAAAAACTTCTTCGGTGGAGTTTAGCTCTCCAAGATTTTGATTTCGACATCCAACACATCTCAGGTGCTTCTAACAAAGTGGCTGATGCACTCTCCCGTGAAAGTTTCCCAGAATCAACTGGTTAAAATCGTCCTTGAGATGTAGAAAATATTGTTAGTCTTTATATACTTGGTAGTATATTTAGAGATACATGTGTCTTATTAACTCTGTTTTCCTAGAGCTCCAGGAAGAAATCCCAGCCAGTGTTTCACCCTAGCTGAGATTTGAGGGGCGTGTCATAAATATAAAGGGAAGGGTAAACCCCTTTAAAATCCCTCCTGGCCAGAAAAAAAAAATCCTCTCACCTGTAAAGGGTTAAGAAGCTAAAGGTAACCTCACTGGCACCTGACCAAAATGACCAATGAGGAGACAAGATACTTTCAAAAGCTGGGAGGAGGGAGAGAAACAAAGGGTCTGTGTGTCTGTCTATATGCTGTTTCTGCTGGGGATAGACCAGGAATGGAGTCTTAGAACTTTTAGTAAGTAATCTAGCTAGGCATGTGTTAGATTATGATTTCTTTAAATGGCTGAGAAAAGAATTGTGCTGAATAGAATAACTATTTCAGTGTATCTTTTTTGTAACTTAAGGTTTTGCCTAGAGGGGTTCTCTGTGTTTTGAATCTAATTACCCTGTAAGGTATCTACCATCCTGATTTTACAGAGGTGATTTCTATTTACTTCTATTTCCATTAAAAGTCTTCTTGTATGAAAACTGAATGCTTTTTCATTGTTCTCAGATCCAAGGGTTTGGGTCTGTAGTCACCTAGGCAAATTGGTGAGGCTTTTTACCAAACCTTGACCAGAAAGTGGGGTACAAGGTTTTGGGAAGTATTTTGGGGGGAAAGACGTGTCCAAACAGCTCTTCCTCAGTAACCAGTATTTGTTTGGTGGTGGTAGCGGCCAATCCAAGAACAAAGGGTGGAGTATTTTGTACCTTGGGGAAGTTTTGACCTAAGCTGGTAAAGAGAAGCTTAGGAGGTTTTTCATGCAGGTCCTCACAGCTGTACCCTAGAGTTCAGAGTGGGGGAGGAACCTTGACAAACACGAACATAAATCTCTTATCTCTCAGGCCCCTGCACTTGAAGTGTTATTTAAAGACTAAACACATCTTGAACACTCAAAGTTATGGCATCTTAAATTTCCCAAAACATTGGTGAGAAAATAGCATTGTAATGACACTAATACAATTCACAAGAGTTTCCCTTAGTCAAAAAAAAAAAACCACTGCAATATTTTTAATGCCAGTAATTTCTAACAGAAAACATTCTGAGCTCTGCTCAAGTTACAATGAATGTGTGTTATTTTTTAGCCTTTGCATTACAATAACACTGAATTATCTCATCTAATTTCATTTTTCCAAAACCTGTGGAAAATGAACTTTTTGCATGCCCTGGATGTTTGTTTATTGACTAAGAAGTGTACAGGAACTGAACTATCTATTACAGTAATGGAGGATATTAAAGAACAACGCTACAGTCTAATGGTCTACAGAAAGATTTCTATAGTACCAACTTGTAGTTATTGTTTTCATCCCAACACATGTCTAAAACATATAGTAAGACAATAATATTTATTGTTCTTGATTTATATAGGTTTTTCTCTTCTCCCAAAAAGAACATTAAAAATAGCAGATGTTCACTAAAAAATAACAGCACTATTTGATTAAATTGGGTCTATTTTATTGTGGAAAACTAGTCAGGCAACATCCATTACTGCTCATGATTGTTTCCACAGAACACTCTTATAAGAATTCCTCAC
Source organism: Caretta caretta (assembly GCF_965140235.1). Lineage (NCBI taxonomy): Eukaryota > Metazoa > Chordata > Testudines > Cheloniidae > Caretta > Caretta caretta. The sequence continues at coordinate 26,398,686 of NC_134212.1, read as the reverse complement.
ATATGATACTTAAAGGTCTTGACCTCCACGTCCTGACTCAGGCAAAATTCCCACTCATGCACTGCCCAAATGTATCCCAGCATATTAAAATTAAACAAATATTAATGTTAACCAGGGGGAAAGAGTCAAAAGGCCAAAGACATTTTCACCAAGCATTATCTATTTCCCATTATACCAGATGGCCCTTAGGTCACACAGAGCAGTTTGTCTTTCTTGGCCTCAGTGGTGGTGGTGGTGGTGATGAGGGAGAAGAATGTGGGCTCTAGAAAATCCCACAGGTTCAATAGACTAAGTAGAGGAGGAGATGATCAACAGGACTATAGTTGCATACAAAGGTCCCCATTCAACATATCCCTAACCCCACTGAAGTCAACTAAACTACTCTCCTACTTAAAGTTAGGGATGTACTTAAGTTCCTTTCTGAATGCAGGCCAGAATGAACTGTTTTGCAACTTCTCCCTGGAGTACTTTTTTTGGTCTTGCTGAGCAGACCACTTTTTCCCAGTATAGGTGGGCAGCAACCATCCACAGCCTTTTGATTATTTCTAGCTGCCTTAGGGTGACCAGATTTCCCGATTTTTTAGGGACAGTCACAATTTTTGGTATTTTTCTTATATAGGCTCCTATTACCCCCCACCCCATCCTGATTTTTCACATGTGCTGTCTGGTCACCCTAAGATGCCTCCAACCCTAAGTAAAACTGAAGTAACATGCAGATATGGCTATTGCATATTTTTAATCTTATATTTGAGAAGTCTTAAGTCAAAACTGTATTTTTCTTAAACTCTTGTATTAATCCACAATATTCAGAAACAGTTAATTCTGTAATTTGCCTACAACAAAATAATTGTATACAGTATATTAGTTTTTTCAGCCCCCAAAGACAAACACCTGAATTTCATTACACTTAATGCACAATTATACCATCCTCATAAACTTAAATGTATAGGGAAAAAAACCTTCAACATATACTTGGCATCTAGGAAGTGTGGTGCGAGCATCACAGCATTCAGAAATCAGCAGAGACACTCCTCACATATACAGCATGGCATGATAATTAATTCTGGATTACTTCTAGGGAAGTCTGCATTTTAAAAGGCTAGAATTTATTTTTTGTGTCAGTTTACTAGACACTTATCAGATGTTTTACTTTTCCCCCCACACACACATTTTTCTTCTGCAATCTATCCCTAGTACACTATGGATCTCAACTAACCTTTTGGATGACCCAGAAAATGAACCAGATCACAGAATTAACTCCATGCTGAATCTCCACTGGGAACCAGCTTTATGCCCTTCTACCTTGACTTCCCCCTCCCAAAAAACAAAACTCCAACAGTATGCCTGGTGAGGAATATACATGTATACAGAGGAACCATGTAATGGAATCACTACGTCCTTCCTCACCCCCATCGCATGTTTCACTATTCAAATCTTGAGCCTTTTATTCAATTCAAATCAATCAAATTCAAGTCAGTGGAACTTCTCCTTTGTAAAAATGGTTTCATCAGGTCCATAATGTACAAATAACAAGGGATTTATTTTGCTTTAAAAAAAATGGATCTCAAATAATCTAACACCATTTCCCACAATTCCTTTCCCTGGTTAAAAAAAATTAAAAAGTTTCAGACCAAAGTAAAATATGACTTTTTACTATAAAATATACAACTGTGCGTTGTTTTTCTGTGTTCATTACTTTGAAGGGGAAATTGAATACCATAGGGCAGTACAATATATAAACATCCCTTTCTTGGGTTCAGTTGATTTAATCTGATGTGTAGCAAATTCCAGTAAAACAAAATAAAAGCTATCAGATCTGTGATCCTCCCATTTACAGGTTGTAATCAAGTTTAAGCCCAACCCAAAACAAAAGCAGAACTTAAGTAAAACTTGTATTCACACACAATCTTTGAGAGATACCCAACTGGGGAAACTTGTTTACTCTTTGTTCCCCTTCTAAGGGAAATCAACTTTTATTATAACACAAAAAACTATGCTAGAAGAACATTGTTAAAGCTTCAGCTTCAAGTGAACAAAAATTAGGAAAATGCCAGTGCTGCCAGGGTTTTAAATTTTTCCCTATGCATAATTCATTATGAGATCACATATTGTTTCTATCTGCAGGTTCATTCAGGCTCTGATTCAACAAGGTACTTATGTCCATTTAAGCTTTATACAGACAGAACTGCTCACATTGTTAGTTATGCATATGCTTAGCTATCTTGCTGAATTTGTGAGGCACTGTATAGGATGGACAGTGATTAGTGAATGAAGTAGCTGTTCAATATTTGCTCTCTCAAAATGGTGGCCTACACTTTATTTACTGTGCTAAACAAAGCATGGGCCACACACTGAATGAGAAATTTAGTATTTAGCTTAGATATGGACGGATAGGCAGGCACTTCTGCAAGTTTTGGCCTTAACGTTTCTCTCTCTCAATTCCCCATCTGTAAAATCGGGATCATTCCAGCTCCCTACTTCTTAGGAGTCTTGTGAAGATAAATTCATTAATATTTGTGAGAAACTTAATATAGTGATGATTGCCACAGAAAAAGCTCATCAGGAATTTAATCATAGGTTTTTTCCTATGGCACTCATCACCATGCTGATGTCTGACAAATATGAATTAATTTGCCTTCACAGCTCCTCTGTGGACCAGGGAAGTATTATTCCCATTTTACAGATGGGAAATTGAGGTACAGAGAAATTAATTTCAAAATTTGCAGAATTGTCACCTAATTTTAGATGTCTCAGAGATTGGGTGCTCAACTTGGGACATCCAGAACCTGATTTTCACAAGTGCTGAACATCTTCAACTCCCATTAACTTCAGTTGCACTTTGAGTACTCTGTATTTCTAAAGATCAAGCCCTAAGTAAGCTGAGCACCCAGAAAATGAGGAACACACACCTGTGAAAAGTTTATCAGATGTGACATTATATAGGTAATAAAGTAGCAGCTGTGTTAGTCTGTATCTGCAAAAAGAACAGGAGTACTTGTGGCACCTTAGAGACTAACAAATTTATTTGAGCATAAGCTTTCATGAGCTACAGCTCACTTCATTGGATGCATAGAATGGAACATATAGTAAGATATATATATATACACATACACACACACAGATAAGTTGGAAGTTACCATATAAACGGTGAGAGGCTAATTAGTTAAGATGAGCTATTATCAGCAGGAGAAAAAAAAATTTTTGTAGTGATAATCAAGATGGCCCATTTAGACAGTTGACAAGAAGGTGTGAGGATACTTAACTTAAGAAATAGATTCAATATATGTAATGACCCAGCCATTCCCATTCTCTATTCAAACCCAAGTTAATGGTATCTAGTTTGCATATTTATTCAAGTTCAGCAGTTTCTCGTTGGAGTCTGTTTTTGAAGCTTTTCTGTTGCAAAATTGGTACCTTTAAGTCTGTTACTGAGTGGCCAGAGAGGTTGAAGTGTTCTCCTCCCCGTTTTTGAATGTTATGACTCCTAATATCAGATTTGTGTAATACACACCTGCTGAAGTGAAAAAACAGGTTGACAGAGCCAGAAGAGTACCCAGAAGTCACCTACTACAGGACAGGCCCAACAAAGAAAATAACAGAACGCCACTAGCTGTCACCTTCAGCCCCCAACTAAAACCTCTCCAGCGCATCATCAAAGATCTACAACCTATCCTGAAAAATGATCCTTCACTCTCACAGATCGTGGGAGACAGACCAGTCCTCGCTTACAGACAGCCCCCCAACCTGAAGCAAATACTCTCCAGCAATCACACACCAAAAACACTAACGCAGGAACCCATCCTTGCAACAAAGCCCGATGCCAGCTCTGTCCACATATTTATTCAAGTGACACCATGATAGGACCTAATCACATTAGCCACGCCATCAAAGGCTCGTTCACCTGCACATCTACCAATGTGATATATGCCATCATGTGCCAGCAATGGCTCTCTGCCATGTACATTGGCCAAACCGGAGAGTCTCTACGCAAAAGAATAAATGGACACAAATCTGACATCAGGAATCATAACATTCAACAACCGGTAGGAGAACACTTCAACCTCTCTGGCCACTCTGTAACAGACTTAAAGGTTACAGAAAAGGTTCAAGAACAGACCCCAACGAGAAACTGCTGAGCTTGAATTAATATGCAAACTAGATACCATTAACTTGGGTTTGAATAGAGACTGGGAGTGGCTGGGTCATTACACATATTGAATCTATTTCCCCATGTTAAATATCCTCACACCTTCTTGTCAACTGTCTAAATGGGCCATCTTGATTATCACTACAAAAGTTTTTTTCTCCTGCTGATGATAGCTCATCTTAATTAATTAGCCTCTTACTCCACTTTTTCGTGTTCTCTGTATGTGTGTATGTGTATACACAAAATTATATATATCTTCTTACTATATGTTCCATTCTATGCATCCAATGAAGTGGGCTGTAGCTCACGAAAGCTTATGCTCAAATAAATTTGTTAGTCTCTAAGGTGTCACAAGTCCTCCTGTTCTTTTTATATAGGTAATGTGTGGCAGTGCTCCCAACTGAACCCAGTACTTCTGGGTCACAGTCAGCTGCCTTAACCCGCCACATTACTTTTCTTTCTTCCTTCTTTACTTTTTATTCATTATATACTTTCCAACTACCACAAATGGGGCTAGGGTCCTACAAACAGCCTCATTCACTACACAACACTGATTCAATAACCGAGCACTGTCTATCTTGTTCACTAAATGAGGTACAGGTCTGGTGGAAAAAATAGCATATAATCATGTAACTAAAGACCATATCATAACATATATACACAATAGCGTCAAAGTAAGGTTACATTGGCAACATTAATTCTGCACTTTCCTTAATTTGAGTGCTTGATTTTGCAACCTCAGTAAAATTCTATTAACAAATGCATGGCATGGTTATATTTAAACCATTATATTTCTTTAAAAGTTGCATACAATATAATTGAGTGGTAGGGGAAAGAGGGGGAAGCATTTGGCAAAAGTAGAGTAGGTACTCATCCATCAATAATGTTTTGTAGACAAGAAAGGGCAAACCATTAAAAACCTCACCAGACTTTCCTAAAACTCTCCCTCAGTATTTTTGGGCCAGCTCTTCTTAAATATATTAGCACACAAAACCTCAGCCACTTTATCCTTCCCAATCATTGTTAAACTGTGTTTCACACACATACCTTTCAGCACCCACCATGCACTAGGCATTTAAATAAGCAGAACAGTGACTTTTTGCCTCTTAGGGAAAATGGTCACAGTTCCATGGTAATCACCAGATCAGACATATCATTTGCAATTTTCATATGCCACTGTATTCATGCAGTAGTGGAATTCCTTAGTTAGCTTCAGATATTGTTCCCTTATAGCCACATTTCCATCCTTTGCATTGCAAAAGCAGTAGCAGGAATGGATGATCTACCAAGACGAGTCTATGGCCTTGTCTACACTAAAGGGAAAAGTCTATCTAAGCTATGCAATTTGAGTTACGTGAATAGCATAACTCAAATCAACATAGCTTAGATCTACTTACCGTGGGGTCCAAACTACACGACGTTCATGGGAGATGCTCTCCCGTCGACTCCCGTTACTCTTTTCGAACAGGTGAAGTACAGGAGTTGACAGGAGAGTGATCGGCGGTCGATTTAGCGGGTCTTCACTTGACCCGCTAACTCGACCACCGATGATCCTCCGGTAAGTGTAGAAAAGCCCATAGTCTTATATTGTTACTCAGTTTTACACCATTCTTCAGTTCACAGGTATGGACTTTTGTTTTTGCCAGCAGGTTCTTCTCTTTGCTCCTTCCCCCATGCGTGTGGCAGGCAGGGCCTTGGGGTGAAGGGGCTGAGAGGAGACGGGACCTCCGGCCCTCTGGGTGCTAAGCACCCCCTATTTTTTTCGGTGAGTAGTTCAGCCCCGGAGTACCCTCGGAATCTGCATGTATGCTTAGTTCTTTTCTACTTCATACCACATAAATATACCTGACAGACTTCCCTACATTAAAAAGTCAGTAAGCATTGCTACTGTTAAAATTTTTCAGTAAGAAGCATCAACTTCTCAGTGTTTTAAGGTTGCCAAGATGAAGTAATCAAAAAACAGCTTAACTAATCTTCTGTATGCTATTAAAGCAATATGAGGACCCTTACCACAGTCTTTGGTGGGAGTGGGAGATAGACAACATATTACTTCCCTCTGTCACCTGCACAGACTGGACAGTGATGAAAGAACATTGACATCTTTTTCCTATTCCCTTCCCCTCGGTCAATAGTTATCCTGTTCTCTTCTCGGGATCAAAAACCACAGTGAGCTTTGTCCTTTGCTGCTCTGTTTCCATCTTAATTATCTTGATGTTTTCCAGTTAGGTGTGAATTTGTCTCTGTGGATGATGAGAGTTCACATTCCTGTGCCCTACTGGTATTTATTACTACAGAAATATGCAAAATATATCCTACCTTCTACTTTAGTTTGTCACTGCTAATATTCACTTGCAATTTCCATTATCAGTTAAGCAACCTCATTAAATATTTTTATTTTTCAGGCACCACTGTGTATAAATCCAATCCTGGGAATACTACATGTTTGATCTGGCTGAGAATATACTGAGAATTTTAAAAGGATACATTTCCTTTTCCTGGCAAAGTTTTGACAGGTCATTCATTGGAAAATGGTTGGAAAAATCTTTTCTTAAAAATACCATCCACATCTGCAAGACGTTCCTTTAAAGAATGTGCAGAACTGCATCTGAGAATACTGGTTGGTGCATGAAAGCAATTCTTGCTACAAAATGTCAGCTTTTTATTTAGGGCTGAGGATAAAGTAATACAGAATTTTGCCCTGTATCTTGAAGAATGAAAGGAATGATTCACGCACCTACATTTCGAAATATGTTGGAAGATGCAAACTCAGCAAAGCTAGTAAGGACAATCTGTTTTTACTCTTTTTGAATCACAAATATGTACTGCATATGGAAAGCATTCCAATATATTTAAAACAAAAATCTTTTCTGTCACTCATCCAATTTTTACTTTGTCATTAGAGAAAAGTTACTTGTGCATTTGTATATACATATGGGGATACACCTTTTTGCCCAGAGGAGGCAACTATGGTTTGCACAGCATTATCAGTGGGGATCTTTACAGGAAGAGTAAGGAGCAGTTTTAACTTGCCATGTTTAAATACAATATGCTTCTTTGGACACTCGTCTAAATTATCTTAGGAAAGAACTCTTGGCTGAATTAGAGTTCTACTTTATTAGACTGAATTTCACATAATATTCATGACATGCAAAAGAATGTCATTAAGAAAAAACAATCACTCAGAACATTTTTACAGACGGACAAAGAATACCAGAAATTCCACGGTAACTAAAATGCTGCATATCATATGAATTATGGTTTTTTAACCATTAGTTGGTCATTGATGGTAGCTACCATCCCACATACAAATCTCTCCTGAGACACTTTACATTGCATTGTGTGAATGAAATCTGACTATCTAAAAAACAATTGTATTAACAAAGAAAATCAATGAGCCCAAACACTTAAAAATCAAATCTCCAAGCACAGAAACAATGCATATTGTTTACTGATAATAATTTTCACTTTTAACTTGTACAAAGCTGTATTTTGTAACCTCAGTGTGTTTTCTAGTTTCTCAATTTTTTTACACTTTTTAAACTAAAAAGAGATGGATGTATTCAATATGTACACTAATTGCACACCAAATGTGATATTAGGAACATTGCAATTCTGGAGTATTGAGTATAATCAGGAAAAACAAAGTACTACAGAATAATTATATTGGTTTGAAGCCTATCCACAACTACTCAGTAAACACATACATTGCAGTAAAACCTAAAAAGTTACACAAAGTAGCACTCTATGGCTACAGTGTTTTCCATGTTCACATTTAATTGATCTACCTAGACCGGAAGGGAGTGGAATATAAAACATTTTTAGACTTAGATCATCCTATTACTTTGAGAAAGGTACAAATAACTTTACAGGTCAAACGAAGGCCAAAAGCTAACAATACATAAGAGTTTGGGCTAATTTTCTTTTATCAACACTTCTGAACCTAAGGTAGTAAAATGAAGATATCCAGACACCAGTGCCCATGTCAGTATATCAAGTGAGCAAAAATCTATAGTTAATGGATGTGTTGGCTGCAATGACCAAACTACCAGACATCCTACTGCACTACTGAGTGACATTTCTGAAGTTTCAATCAAGATTCTGCCTTTATGAATGAAATCTACAAAGTGAGCCAAAAATATCAAGGTCTCCATGAAAACCAGTCCTCTACGTCTTGAGAAGTTTATTTAACAGAACATTAACTGACACTCATAAGTAACTAATCTGTGTCATGATTTAAGGCATTAGTAAAAATGTTTCCAATCTTTAACTTAAAGGTTGTCAAGACCTTTATTCTACTAACTGCTGTTGACTTTAAATTTGATAATAAAATCTATAGCTCTAAATAAAATTGTGAAGTGTCAACAAATTATGAATATTAGGCAAAGTAACATACATGTTCACACATAGCACACAGTGTGTTAGGGGTCTGGTCCTGTAGCTAGCAAACCAGCAGAACTCCTATTGAATTTGATAGGTAGTGTCTGTTTTTATCTAAATCTATGATGAAGAGATAAAGATCAATTCATAGGAATATCATGGGACAATGGGAAGGGAAACATTTATTTTCATGAGTTAAAAGTAATGTCATCATAACTCAAAATAACATCAGAAGTATGCCACTCATGATCTCCCATGTTAAGTGTAAATGAAGCTTATTAGTATGGGACAGTTGATCCAATCCCTTTTTTCAACTGGAGCAACTGCTTGGTGAATTTGTGCACTGCTTCCCCCATGCCAGGCACATACTGATACATTTGCCACCATCTATCCTTTTTCCTGTTCGTTTCTCTCTTGCTTCTCTGCTCTTTCTAGTCCTTTCTATTTTGTGCGTCTTGCTCTTTTCCCCCCTTTCTTTCTTTCAAACTTTTTTAGTTTATAGTACGACAAGACAGTCATCACAAGTGACTCAACCAATAAACCTAATTACTTTAGCTTATATGCATTCTGCAGTTCTATTTGATGTCATAATTCATGGTGATTATATCAGAAAACCAGGAGGTCCCAGCTGTGAAATGTGGTTTTGAGCATGTAAAATAAGAAATAGCTAATCAGTCAATACATGTATTTTATTGTATTGCTTATGCATTATCACCACAACTGTATTATCTCATCTAATTTGATTGTTCAAAATTTCTTGAAAATGAATTCTGTGTCCCCTGAAAGTTTGTATCCATCTTTCTATGGCGTACACAGAAGCAGAAAAATTCAGAGTTAAATGTGAAACTCCGTCTTTCATTTACAGTGCTGACCCTGATCATTCAGTAAAACCTGTGGGATGCAGCTCTTGGGGAAGAAATTTCTCCCTGATCATTCCATTCATAGGGTGGGGTTTGCCTACCCAATCCCAAGAACAGATCACAGAAGCAGCCCACAAGCCTGATGGATTCCTGGGAATCTGCACAGCCCTAGGAATGCAACACCCATCCAAGCATTTGTCTGCACAAGATTTTTCCCCTGGCAGCACAGCTCCACTGGATCCACAATACCAGGGACTACACCTGATCACAACAGCTCTGGAAACAACAAAGGAAGACTCATCACAAGAAATTAAACACTCCCAGGCTCTATTATTGCTTCCACATAAGCTCTTCATGGCCAGTGTGCATCCCCTTAGCCCAGCTGCTCATTCCTCTCCCTGGCCTGACTAGTCTCTGTCCACTCCTCTGTGTGGTACATGGGCCCTCATATCCATGAGGGGTGTGGAGGAAGTGGGTGGAAGACCCTCCTTCCCCACAAGAAGGGACAGATCTGTGCATGGAGGAACCCCTCTATATATATGTTAATTCATTTTACAATAGAAATGCAATGATGGGGTCTAAATTAGCTGTTACCACTCAAGAAAGAGATCTTGGAGTCATTGTGGATAGTTCTCTGAAATCATCCACTCAATGTGCAGCGGCAGTCGAAAAAGCAAACAGAATGTTGGGAATCATCAAGAAAGGAATAGATAATAAGACAGAAAATATAATATTGCCTCTATATAAATCCACGGAATGCCCACACCTTGAATACTGCGTGCAGATGTGGTCGCCCCATCTCAAAAAAGATATATTGGAATTGGAAAAGGTTCAGAAAAGGGCAACACAAATGATTAAGGGTATAGAACAGCTGCCATATGAGGAGAGATTAATAAGACTGGACTTTTCAGCTTGGAAAAGAGGCGACTAAGGGAGGTTATAATAGAGGTCTATAAAATCATGAGTGGTATAGAGAAAGTAAATAAGGAAGTGTTATTTACTCCTCCTTTTTACAAGAACAAGAGGCCACCAAATGAAATTAATAGATAGCAGGTTTAAAACAAACAAGAAAGTATTTTTTTCATGCAATGCACTGTCAACCTCTGGAACTCCTTGCCAGAGGGTCGTGTGAAGGCCAATACTATAACGGGGTTCAAAAGAGAGCTAGATAGATTCATGGAAGATAGGTCCATCAATGGCTATTAGCCAGGTTGGGCAGGAATGGTGTCCCTAGCCTCTGTTTGCCAGAAGCTGGGACTGGGTGACAGGGCATAGATCACTTGATGATAACCTGTCTTTTCATTCCCTTTGGGGCACCTGTCATTGGCCACTGTCAGAGGACAGGATACTGGGCTTGATGGACCTTTGGTCTGACCCAGTATGGCCATTTTTATGTTCTTACAGTATTATTAATGCTAAGTATAGGAAAGTCTTTAGAAATACAGCCAAACATATTTGAATACGTAGTAATCACACACAAAAAAATCTTGATGTTGCAAGCTGGAGTAACATGGGCAGTTTGGTTTTCATCTGTTTTGTTTGTATGCAACTTTTTTGCAATCTTGCAACAACATGACCTGTTCTGACTCTGCATCACAAAATCCTGCACCCAAATTCCATGCCATTACTGTCATGTTATTTAGAAACCTTTGCTTTCTGACCAGGCTATTGATTTTTAAGCTTAAGGCAGTGATACTCAGACTGAGGCTTGGAAGCCACAAGTGGCTCTTTAACGTGTCTCCTGCAGCTCTTTGCAACACATGATATTAAAACTCTGTGGGATTTAATTATTAACAAGTCTAAGTTAATAACCAATCAGGATGCTTTTACTATGTTATTAACCAATTGTAGTTGATAAATAATAATACTTGGTCAGTCATTTTGCTGAGATTAGATTAGAAAAGATATCGATATAGATTAGATGTTGAGTTAATGCTGCTTGAAGTGTCTCTTGAGGTGAAGGCAGCATATTAACATGCAGCACAGATGTTTCCTAGTTCCCTCATCTGACATTCATAGAATCATAGACTTTAAGGTCAGAAGGGACCATTATGATCGTCTAGTCTGACCTCCCGCACAACGCAGGCCACAGAATCTCACCCACCCACTCCTGTAACAAACCCCTAACCTATGTCTGAGCTACTGAAGTCCTCATATCGCGGTTTAAAGACATTCTTCCCACCACCTCAAATTCCCATGGTCCAAGCAACCTTATAGGCACATAGAGCCACTTCTGCCTGCTTGGGGTCAAGCAGGAGTATGCCACATACCCATGTAGCCAACTAGTTAGAAGGGTCCCAAAACATTTTAAGTCCTTTGTTCCTACCTGCACTGTACAGCAAAGAGGAATATTTAGTATTTAAACCCCGTAGCCACTGAATGTCATTCAGAAGCTGCAACGGTTCCTCAACATAACTGCCCATTCGTAAGGGAAGAATTATTAATGCCCACTATCCATGTACTGCACTGATTTCAACTCTGAAGTTGTTCAGTTCAAGGTTTCTTTACAATATATAAAGTCCTAAGTGTCTGCCTCTCTCCTATATTGCTCCAAAGCAGTGGAGTTTGCCAAAGCTCTCCGCTCTCCATCACAAGTTTAATTCTAAATCAGGCTGCTGGCAAAGCCTTTTTAGAGTCCAGGAACCCTTTCTATCTAGCTCGTTCCCCAAGGATATCTATCAGAGTCCCACTTCGGATCCACAAAAGCTTCAATGTTGGGGAGAAGGTAAGTTCTATAAATGCAATACCTAATTGGGTGATTACATCCTAGGATCAGCTTGCACTCCCCTCTTTCATCAGCTCCTCTCTTTTCAATATTTTGCCCTCCAGGTTTGTTTGATAAAATAGCTGGTTTTTTTCTGGCCCACTAGATCCAGTTTTGGTTTAATCACTGTTTGCATTTCATTCTGCATCTCAGCTAGATGGAGATGGGCAGTACAGAAAATATTAAAACAACTACATACACATCACTCATTGAGTTACAAATACACATCCACATTACTAACTGCTGAAATGCAGTTATTTATAGAGTGCAACACAATGACTGTTTAACAATCCAGAGCAAAGCTAATCAGTTTAGTATGTGAAGAATACTGAAAATATCACATCCCACTAAAACTATATTAAGTGAAATTATCATCCATTCCAAAAAAAGATATATTTTTTCTTTACACTCAAAACATTAAAACTTAAAAGGTGGAAGCTTGGTTAATTTTTTGGGACTGAGCTTGTATGTTATGTAAAGAAAGCTTCACTATTCTCTGTGTCATCTTTGCATCAGTTCTTACTTGCGATTGTTCCACACTGCATTTAGTTAAACTGCTCTTATAAAAGCCCAATAAGTGTCCCTGATATCCGTTTAAAATAAAAGTTTCCACCTTCTCTTTATTTCACTACAACATTATAAAAGAAGTGATTAAAATAAAAAATTGGGACGGATTGTTTGTGAATGAAATGCCAGCCCAGGAATAAATCACAAGCCTCATTCAAGAGTGCCATCTAGTGACAAAAAATATACAGGTTTCAGAGTAACAGCCGTGTTAGTCTGTATTCGCAAAAAGAAAAGGAGTACTTGTGGCACCTTAGAGACTAACCAATTTATTTGAGCATGAGCTTTCGTGAGCTACAGCTCATGGTTAGTCTCTAAGGTGCCACAAGTACTCCTTTTCTTTTTTAAAAAATATACAAACACACTATATTATTTATGCAGACAGAACAAGTTATATGGTGAATTATTTACACTTGGTCAGATTGCCCCTCCTGGCTCTGTGGATGGACAGGTTGACAGGCGTGCAGCTGGGGATCTTTGGGGTAACTGATCAGAAAGCAGATTTATTTTTAGTAATTATGGGGCATTTCCCCAATAACCTGGCCATGCTGCTTAATATAGTAGCTAGCCCAGTAGCCACAATCTGGGGCTTGTATTTTGTAAAGGCTGAGGAATATAAATTTGAATATCTATAGCCCCAATCCTGTGTGCATATGTATATTCATATACATTTGAGCCTGATGATTGTGTTCACATAAATTTATGTCTGTATAGGACTCAGACATTCTTAGAGAGCGACACAAGTGATTTGATATGGAGATTTTGTTTGGAGGTTGTTGTTTTTTCCAACTCATACATGGATTACTTGTAAAGTAATAAATGACATCCATTTTTAGCCTAGCAGAATAAATTGCTAGGCTCTCAGTTACACCAGTAAAACTATACTTATGGTGATGGGTTTGTGGTGTAAATAAAAGAGTAGTGTGGATCTTAAACTGATGACTACAGTCCCAGTACTAAACACTTAAGCACTGTACAACCTTACTCACATCAAACTACAGACATAAAATTGTGCATGTGCATAACTCTTTGCATAACTCTTGGCAGGATCAGGCTTAAAGGTCATATCCTGTTCCCACTGTAGTGAATGGCAAAACTCTTGTTGACTTCAGCTGAGATAGGGGAAAGTCTTAAAATAAGGTCATTTTCCACAAGTTATACAAGTGTCGGGAACTCTTTGGGTGATTTTTTTTAAAGTACTCAGCTAGGCTATATTAAACCCCAATCCTACAAAGATTTACATAGATCCCTAACTTTAGAGACTGAGGCATCTCACTGAATACCCACAGACTCTAAATTTAGGCAGCTGCATGAGTCTTTATAGGATCAACGCCTCTGTGACTAAATGACTGCAAAATATACACTATATATAAAGTTAGGGAGTTTTTTGGTGGCAGGTTAAAAAGTTTAACCTGTATTCTTTCATTTTACTAATCAAAGTAGTAAAACTCTTGAACCCAAAATTAAACATTCCTTGCTCCTGGACTATTGCCTAGTTTTCCTTTGTTCTATTATAATGTCACTCCTCCACAGTTTCTCAGAGGATATGAAAAAAAAAGTATACCACATCAAGTTTTTTCTTGACTTCAGGTTTTCCATATGAGTTACAGTGTGAAACCCTGAAGAATGGGACACAACCTTCCCTCTGACATTATGAATACAACAGAATAATACGAGAGCCCCACATTTTCTGAAACTCCATTTGGTTTGAAATTCCTCTAATATATATACTCACATAAAATAACATCCTCTATTTTGTCCATTTAGCATAGTAATTGGACTAACAGCACATCAAAACCACACAGGAGAGTTTATCAACTTAAAAAAATTCTTGAACCATATTTTAAAAATCACATGTTCACATCAAAAGCATTATGTCTTTTCTTTCCTATTTCACTGGGGCTCTTCAGTACATTACCCATTAGCAAGATGTTTTGCCAGAAGAGCAGCTAAGAATGAACAACTACCATACTTCAAAGGAAGTCATATTTGAACAAAAGTCTGAGCATTCTGTAGTTGTGCTTTATATATATATATAAACACACACCCCAAAAGTTAGCAACTTGGTTACCAAACAGCTGTTTCTGATCAAAAGTTATCATGCAGAACAGGTGTTAAACCTCATTCTTTTTCTGACATTTGCAATTATGCAATTTCACACAAAGAGGAGAAAGCTGGTCACAGGATGATGTTAAATCAAGCATTAAAAAAATCTTGTGTATTACTAATAATCAAAAGGGTTTATGTGATAAATGCCAGCACAAATTAATCTCACTATTTTTGAATGCCTTCACTGGCATCTAATCAATAAGATGTTATTACTTGTTCAATACACACATAGCATTACTGTAGTTAGGAAATCTTTTGGAATCCTACCTGAATAGGAAAGGGTAAATATAAATCCAAACAAACTTACCATCACTTTTTACGAACAGATTCATATGAGTTCATCTTCTGTCTTCCTCCTTAACAAAAATAGCTTGTGTTGATTTAGCAAACTTCACATTCGTGACAATCTCCTGTCTGGGAAAATATTCTTCTAGAGTAAGGTATTTTTATAAAAGGTATTTGTAGTAATAACAATTTAAAATGCATGAGGCATTCTGGAACACAACTTAGCTTCCTTCATTTGGATAAGATATGACATGCATAAAAACCAAAGAGCCTAAGTGTCCTGACTGCCCCTAACAGTTTTAGTTAAAGCCTAATGAGGATTTGTTTGAAGGTTAAGAAAAAAAGTGAAAGCACCTTGAAAAAAGAGAGAGGCAGCAGTTCATAAATTAGTCAGCTGTTCCCTGTGTCAGTAGGATCATATCCATTTCCATAAGTAAAACTACATAAAAGGGATTGCACATTTTTGCCATTACCAGAAAAAGTACCTATGTGATTTAATTTTTAAAATTTGGTTAGAAAAGTAAAATTTACGGTCCAAATGTTCATCCCCATACATGTATTTCCACAAACACATGAGGTACCTGAGTTAGTACCTCAGGTATTGTGGGAGAAGGAACACATAATGCTATCAACAGCAGTCAGAGGTAATAGAAAGGGCATGTTGCAAATGGTAGGTTATGAAAGAGAGGAAAAAAGTGTGTTCAGAAGCATGGTCCCTTTAATGAGGTGTACGTTTTCTTCTGCAGGGCTATCCCCTTTCAGGAAGCTTTTGAAAGCAATGCTTGCTGGAAGTGAGTTAGGAAAGCGATCACTTGCATAGCAGAGCAATGATAGTATAAAGATTCAGTAAAGTGGAAAAACAAAAGTAGCCAGAATCTGTTTGCAATTATCAAGTCCAGAAGCAGCAAAATGGGTAAGCAGTCTTTTCAATTTTAATTATTTATATTACTACTTTTCTTTTACTAGATTACAACAGTTTGAACTATGTACAGAATCTACTGACCTCTTAAATGTGTAGTACAGAATATGAACTATATGTGGTAAATTTAAAAACTTCAAGTAAAATATTTTGTGTTTGTGTTCTGTTGGTTACACTATAGCTTCTTTGCACCCTACACTCAACTAGGACTACAGCTTGAAAGACTAGGGCTCCCAGTTGCATAGCTGAATATATTTTATTCTGCAGCTAAACTAGACAGTGTTTAGGAACGTTTTGCTAAATGTTTGCATTTGCATGAATATTATAATTGAAAATAATGTAGTCTACACCAAAACTCAGGAAACCTAATGTGTTTAAAAAAACAAACAAACAAACAAAAAACACCTCACCACACTAAACTAGGAGCTCAGCAGGACACAGAGCAAGAAATGAATGAATGGATATTAGTAAGTCATGGCACATTTATCATATACTTGAATCCAGTTTACTGTGATGACAGATATAATATATCTGAATGGGAACTTACAGAAACTAAAAAATATAAAGAAGTGCAGTTATGATATAATTTATTTGGAATTTTATATAACTAATGTTAATTTTCTTTAGCAATTTTATTTTGCATAGCAGTGCAAACCCAAAGGCCAGATTTTTTCTTAAGGAGAAGAAAAGTCTTTTATACATTTGTCTGTTATGCTTCCATACACTTGCACAATGTTGATCTTATAGAATATGCACACGCTGTATGTACCTGAAATCTTAATCTTTACCCTAAAATGTATTACACTAATAACTTAACTAAGCTCTCAACACAAGACTGAGAGGCAGAACCAAACTCTACTCCTAGCTTCTCTCTGGAGCACTGAGGAGGTAAAGATATGGAAAAGTAGCAGCCATGTGGGGGTACTCTGAGGTATTCTGCCTATCCAAGGCAGACAAAAGCAGAATGCCTAAGAGAAGATGCATCGTAGAACTCCTTACAACTTCTTCAGTGAGTACTTCCCCCACTGTCTAGAGCCAATTCTCCATATCCCTCATTTATGGCCATACTAGGCATGCTAACAGGCTTGTCTTTGATTGTAAGCTGTATGGAGCAGGGACTGTCTTTTTGTTACATTTCTACAGGGGAGTCTAGCAGGGGATCCTCGTCCATGGCTCGAGCACCTAAGCACTAGAGTAATGTAAATAACAACAACCCTGTTCTTAGGAAATAGTATTAACAGTATTCTACCAAGGTCCTGCACTGGGCCCTTTTGCTGTGCAATACACTTACGTAAAACAAGCCAGAATTTAGCCCATAATAAACAACAGATACAAAAATTTTAAATTTATAAGATTATATTTAATCAGAGCAGACCTTTTAAAATAAAATAATATTGTTTTGCACATATAGAGTTCCTTTCAATGAGGGATCCTAAAGTGCTTCACACAGGGGAGTAGGTATCACCAGTCTAGATAGTTAGGCAGAGACTTACCCAAGGCCAAACAGTGAGACTGGCAGACAGGAATAGAACCCAGCTAGGATGGCACAATGTAGTGAGAGAGTTTTGTTTTGGGGTTTTTTTGGGTGGGGTGAGCTCTTTTAAAGGATCCAGTGTCATCTGAGCAAAAATGGGATTTATAAAAGATAGGAATTAGCAGAGTATTCAAATAAATGGAAACGAATCAGCTTGTGTTAAATTCTTCTGGTCAGCCAACTATATTTCTATCTTTTGAATAAAGGTTTTCCAGAAACGAGCTTCAGTTGAAATAGCCTGCATTTTTAAAATACGGTATTTTACCTTAAAATAATTTTAGAAGATGTTACTATTCTGTCCATCAGTTCATACTATGAGCTATACCTTGAATGTGTATGACCTGAGGGTTTTCTTGTTAAATACATTCTGTTGGGATGGCAGAGCCTACAAGACTAAATAAAAAATTTTCTGGGATACTAACATCTCTGTGACTGACGGATACTATAATAGTTAGGCTTGGAAAGATTATATATTTGTCAGTAAAAGTTTATTTCATTGTACACATATAAACCAAAAAAAAGAAAAATTCCTTCAAGAATAAAATTTACAAACAGACAAGTAAGAAAAAGTGATGCTAGAGAACTTATTAGAATTTTATTTAAGGATGTTTACTGAGTATATTTTGACATGTGATGTTGACAATTTGTGTATTAAACAGTTATAAAGCTTTAACTTTTTGGATCTCAACATCTGTCATTAAATAACTGTCTGATACCCACTGTGTGACCCTTCCCCCATAGCTTCCTACAACTGTGAAATTTTAAAATAATAAAAATATAATTTAAAAGGTTAAAAGCCATTATTCTGTGCAACTATGAACATTTAAATCAATAAAAATAGGAAAAAGTAATTAAAAATAAATATTGATATTATCCATCAATTATAAAAAAATAAAATCAAATTCTGCCAAGCCTAATGATAGTCATTAAAAACCTCTATCTGAAAGGAAATGACTATTGAATGTAAAACACTATGTAAAGTTACAGAGTTAGATATTTAAAGGAAATGGTGCTCCTCTACTGTACAAATGTTGAAGAAATACTACCATACTTATTGCAGCAGTGCCCCCAAATTGACAGTTATTAGCTATAGAGATGAACCAAGCAGAACAGGAGGTTATTTTTTCTTCAGTTGTACAGCCAAAAGGATCTATTATACAGTAGTTAGGGGGGAAATACTTTATTTTAAATTTGGAAGCTTACATTGGTTCAGATTCTAAACTGGCTATGAGAAAGTCAGCAAGAGAAAGTCTTGAAGAGTCTCCATTATTTTAACACTTCCTGTTCTTCATGTGCATGAGCGGACTCCTACAACATCAATGGTAAAGGCGCCATGGATTTCAGTGGCAGCAGGATTAGGTCAAATATATCTTTCACTTAAGACGTGGTCAAGCATCCAGGGCCGCTGGGTCATTTAAGTTGTGAAAGAGCTCCAGTGCTCCTCCAATGCTTCTAGCTCTGCATCTCTCTTGCAAACTTTATCATGGCCAAACTTGCCCTTAGAATCATAGAATCACAGAATATCAGGGTTGGAAGGGACCTCAGGAGGTCATCTAGTCCAACCCCCTGCTGAAAACAGGACCAATCCCCAACTTATCACCTCCAGGTTCAACTGTAATTTTAATATAGGTGCATGGGACTCAATCACATCTGTTCACCACGAACTGCACTGCCTGCAAGTAAGTCTATCAGACACTTCAAAGTCTTACTGCTACATAGAGCCGTTCATAATTTAGGGCCAAGGGACCTGCAAGACCATCTTTTGTCTCCTAATACTTCCTATTGTACCAAAGAAAGTGAGACAGGTTGGATTATTATCTTAACGCACATTCTAAAACAGACCAGGGACTGGCCTCTCTCAGTAGGTCTTGTCAATGGAACTCCTTCCCTGTGGGCATCCCTTGGACTCCAAGGGTGCTTCTAAAATTAGAAGGTCATTAGAAGACTTCTGTTTGAAGTCATTTTATCTATTCTTCTATACAAGTGAAGAGTTGTGTCCTGAGGGTTCCCTAGCCAGTCCTTTGGCCACAGACAATTTTTAATTAGATGAATTATCCTATTTACTATATTTCCTCCAGGAGCTTTACTGGATATGGATGCTCAAATTTACAAAAAATACTACAGAAAAAGTTAAATGTAACAAATCAGCTTCTGAATGCAATCAGATTCTGAATGCTGCTTTTTGCCACTTTTGAATAGCATACAATTCCAGATAGTCACACACATGCACACTGTATATATAATCTAAGTGTTCCCGTCCAGTGAATGAAACGTCTATTGCATGTAAACACAGTAGAGATTTTCCAATGGTCATAAATAGGTACAAATGAAAAAAAAAAAAGTAAGCCAAATAGTGGCACAACTCTTCAATGAGGACTATGCCCAGGGCAAGTTTCCGCCATTTTGAGCGACAGTAACAATGTACAAATGAAAAGTGTAGTCAAAAAACCACAATAAGGTTTTTTCATCCTAACTAAATTCAAAACTTCTAAAATGTTTTTGCTTAAATTGAAATGTCAATAATTTATCTTCTGACAGAAGCCAAATATTTCAGCCCAAAATATATTTGTTCAGAATGTTTTAAAACTGCTGAATTTGTGACAGATTGATTCTGCTGTCATTAGAGTTAATGGGTGTTGTGCCATTGATTTCTGTAGAAATAAATCAGGGTCCCAAAACTTTAATTGACAACAAACAAGTAAAATAAGGCCCTAAATCTGCAACAGGATTACCATTAGAATAATTATTTTTTTGCCTAATTAATGTTATTGTTGTATTCTAAATAGCAATGCTCACCTTTTACAACAGTTTCGATCCTAATATCTCATAAATGTACATATAAATAAATGAAAGGCAGCTTTTTCTGAAAGTAAAAAAACAATGCCTCCTTCCATTTTTCTCTTCTTCCCTTGGTCCTTTGCATATATTAGGAAAGAACTATCTTGACTAGGCAGACAATGTGCCCTTAAAAATTTTACAGTAAGAGTCAGCACACTGCTATGTGCTGGAAGCCTAAATGCGGGCTCTGTCGCTCATCATTGCTTAAGACTCCATCTCCATGGTCTGGATAAAGGCTGCACTATTCACACATGTATAATAAGAAAGCACCTGATACTTGCCAATTAATCATTCTGTCTCTTCCTTCTCAGAAGTCTCAGTCTAATTAGCATGTGTGCTGCACTAGCAACAGCAGTTTCAGTCGGGGGTTCAGAAAATACATAAAGGAAATATCAGCACTAACAATGACAAAATGGACTCTCCTGCTTTGATTGGGCCTACAGAGGCAAAAGAACTTTAGGAAAATAGGTCTGTTACAAATGGAATTGTACTTTACAGATCTATTTTACAAAACTTGAATTTCTGTTTAGCTTTTAAGTTTCCTGGTGGGGGAAAAATAACCTCCTGTTCTGCTTGGTTCATCTCTATAGCTAAAAACTGTCAATTTGGGGGCACTGCTGCAATAAGTATGGTAGTATTTCTTCAACATTTGTACAGTAGAGGAGCACTATTAATCATAACAAAAATTAACAACTTTGATATAAAAGGTTCTATAGAATTATTTTTCAGGCAGTTTCTCTTTCTGGATATTGAAGGATTATACATCTGGAATAAAATATGTTCATTTAGGTTTGAGATCTAACTGGCTATCAAATTTCAAGTATCTTATGCTCTCTGGTTGAAGGTCAGTTGGGTTAAATTACTGCAGATTCTTGTATTCAGACATGGTTGTTATTCTGACGCCTGCTAAGTATGATTGTAGTATTTTTAACCTTCTTTTTATTGAGTTTTATACAGGAAGACAGGTCTGACCATATCAGACCAGGCCATTAACCGATCAAGTCTGGTATCTAGCCTCTGGCCAATAGCTCATGCCTTAGAGAAAACTCAAAAAGTTTCCTAATGCAGTGGCTCTCAGTCTTTCCAGACTACTGTACCCCTTTCAGAAGTCGGATTGGTCTTGTCTACCTCAAGTTTAACCTCACTTAAAAACTGCTTGCTTACAAAATCAGACACAAAAATACAAAAGTGTCACAGCGCACCATTACTTAAAAATTGCATATGTTCTCATTTTTACCATATAATTAAAAAATAAATCAATTGGAATATAAATATTGTACTTACATTTCAGCGTATAGTATATACAGCGGTATAAACAAGTCATTGTGTGGGTGAAAGTTTAGTTTGTACTGACTTTGCTAGTGCTTTTTATGTAGCCTGTTGTAAAACTAGGCAAATATCTAGATGAGTTGATGTATCCCTTGGAAGACTTCTGCGTACCCCAGAGGTACACGAACCCCTGGTTGAGAACCACTGACCTAATGCATTTAGCCAATTGTGCAATGATTTTGGGGCGGGAGGAGGACAGAGAGAGACAAAATGAGGATGGAACATATGGTCTAAAGCAAAAGAGGTTCTCAAACTGAGGGGGCCACAGAATGTATTTGGGGTGGGGGGAGCTTGAGAAGCTTTAGAGAAAAAAACAAACTTACTGTGCACATTCAGAGCTGGGTGACTAGAGAGCAGCAGCTGCTGGCCGGGTGCCCAGAGGAGGAAGGCGTAAACTACTACAGACACAAAGAAGGGGGCATGATCAAATCAGTTTGAGAAACATTGGTCTGAAGTGTGAGATTTTATTAGCTTCAAGTTGTTAGCAGTCACAAAATTGTTCAGTCCAGTCCTCTTTCTGAACCACCTATATTCCAGGAGTAAAATATACTCAGGCATATCTGATCCAAATTTGCCATTTTTTAATTTTAATCACATAATATCTGGCGCTAATATTATGGAACAAGGTAAAAGGAGAAACTGAACAGTTTTCATTACACTCTTCATTCTGAATACCTCAGCTGCTTTTCTTTTCCAATCTAAATAATCCTATTTTGTGGAATCTATCTTCATATGCCACACCTACTGTACATATAGCCATCTTTACTGCTCTTTTCTAAATCTTTTCATTCTCAGCAATATCCTTCTGATGGTGAGATGACCAAAGTAATATACAGTATTTCCTAGAAGGACAGACAACTCTTCAATATAATGTCAAAATATCTTCTGTATTAGCTTCTACGGTGTCCTTGGGCCCAACCATTCTACTCCTATTTTTAATGTTGCAGGTCCACTTACATGCTGGACTGAGAAGAATAATAGTCCAGTGGGACAGGAAGGATGGTCCAGTGGTTTTAGGGCACTGGCGTGGGTCTTGGGAGACCTGGGTTCAATTCCATGCTCTTCTATAAACTTCCTGGATGACTTTGGGCAGGTTGCTTATTCTCTCTGCTCCCCATTGATAAAATATTGTAAGGTGCCCAGATGCTGTGGTGATGGATATCATAGAAGTACCTAAGACAGAGAGGCCAACCAACATGATAGTTCCTATATGTGTCTTGCAAGTTCAAAGTCTATCTGAATATGGTTAGTATTTATTACCTTACACTTTTCCATATTGAGTTTCCCAAGTTTCCCAGCTATTGTGGTATCTAAGATCCAAGATATAAACAGGCTACCTCTTGTGTTTATGAAAAATAAGCAATCATTCACTAAAATTATCAGTGGGATTTTCAATCCATAACAATGCTTTCCCCCCTTTTCCATGCTTATTTATTTTCCTTAGAGATTCTCTAATAGCATTACCATCATCATCTATTTTAACTATTTCAAAAAGCGCTGAGAGTTTAGAAATTATGATTTTCTGTTACAGGATCAAGCAAACATTACTTTTGTCAGGTACTTTCCAAGTGTTGTATTTTATACTGTAATTAGACATTCTCTCAGTCAATCCAATTTCCTTGCAATCTTGAGAAAGCAGAATTACTATGTTCTCCCTTCTTTAAAAAAAAGCCACTGCATTTCAAAACTGAAGAATATGCTAGCTCAAACTAAGATTTTATTACCAACAAGTAAAAATTTTGCATCCCATAAACTATTGTTTAGGACACTAACTGGAATTTATGGTGGCTACAAATTTATTTCTAAATTGTACTGGGACTTGGTAAAAGACTGAAGCAGATGAGAATTTTATAAAGGAACTTAGAGCCGGACAGCCAGGGACAGCTGGAGGCTGGGGAATGATGGAAGGTGTGAGCCCACCGATATTTCCAGGCAAGAGCTGAAACTCTACCTGGGGAGGAAACAGGGTAAAGAAACACTCCAGTTACAAAGGTGGGGTGAGGCATGGTGAGACGCCAGAACCATATTTGGTGTTGGACTATTGGAACAAATTTATTGTTTGGACTGTGCTTCAGGGGATTCTGGTTTATGGCAGTGGGATTTTTGATATTAAATTAACTGTGCAAAAAGGGTTAACTCTGAAAACCGTACTGAGTTTGAGGAATCAAGAGGGAAATTGAGACCACGCATTTACAGTGACCCAGATGCTCCAGGCCACAAGACAGATTACTGGCCTTATACTGGAAGAACCAATGAAGTGATGAACAGATACCTACAAAAAGCACCTATTATGAAGCACATACATGGAAGAAAAGGCTGGAAATTGGACAGTGAATGACACAACTGAAAGACATAGCAGTTCTGGAAAAGTGACTAAACTTCAAAGAAAACATGGAGTATAAAATGATCTGGACACCATTCCAGAACAACCAGAATCTTAAAAACTAAGCAATGACTGACTTCTCTCAGACTCATCTGTAGACTGGGAGAAGTTTGCTATTTCATTGCCTTTTAAGGTTTCCAAATTTCCAGACTGATGTTATTGTTACCAGCATCCCATTCAGGTAAGGGCCTGGTGCTAACATGTTTATGACTATATAAAATTGTTTTCACCTATACAAAAATAAAAAGTCCAACAACAGCAAAATTAAATATAGAAGGAAGGAAAAGGTATTCACATGTGTCAGTCTTTTTTGTTGTCAGATTCAGCTGTGATGCACTGTGTGAAAATGTACCAGTTACACCAAAACTGACCAATTTTGGTATCTGTTCCCAACTATCATATATATTGTCTCTTCCCCCACATCTTGATATTAACTAAAGTTATGCCAGGAAGGGTAATGAAGAAATACTTTTTGTTAGAGAAAGCAGCTCTATGGCCCTCCTTTCTGGCTTTGGTTACCAGTCTCAAACGTGTGAAAATGAATATTTAACCACTGTATTTAAAGTCCTTCATTTGTCCTACTACCGTAAGGACCCTTTCTCCATCCCACTGATCATAATTATGTTGTGTTTGCCCTGTTCTTGTGAGTGAGGATCCTGTAATGTGTAAATGGGACTGTGTGCCTCGTGTATTTATTAACTTTAAAAGTAGTTTTTCAAAAAAGGCTGTTTGATTCAGAACCTTCTTTTCACTGGGTACATTCATAGTACATTTTTGTAAATTGCCTGCAAGTCCTGATCCAGTAAGCACTCAGAGGCCACCTACCTCCAAATAAAACAGCCAAGGAGGGGAAGGGAAGAAGGAGGACCTCATAGCCTTTAGCCCAGTGGTTTGGGTACTCAACCGGGATGTGAGAGCCCCTGGTTCAAGTCACCCCACTCAGGTGAGTGCCCTAATCCCTAGGTTATTGAATATTCTGATGAGGATCTCCCTCAATTTCTCCTACAAATGTTGTTTCACATTAAATAATTCAGTATTTAATCTGGCCAGAGAGTGACTGTATAGCCCAATGGTTAGAGCTTTCACCTCAGAAGTGGCAGATTCCCGTTCAAAACCCCCTCTGCTTGATGAGAAGGTGACTTGAACCAGAGGGTAAGTACCCTAACCACTAGGCTAAAAGTTATAAAGGAGGTCAGAGGTGGGAGATTAGCATACATGTTTCTCATCAGCATCTCCCCATTGGTTAGCTTAGGCAGTTCCCTGCCTAGCATGCTGGCTTTATCATTCACATTCTAAGGCGCCTATCTCTCCCTACTGATTGCATAAGAGCCTTGGTGTCTAACTCAGACTTTGTGGATCACAATGTTGTTCCTGTGATTTTCTAGGTACTAAGAGTTAGGCATTGTGACCCTGGGCATCACAACACTTCAGTCCTGTTTGTGGATCCAGGCTAGTGTGACTGGATAATGGAAAAGGAAGAGAAAAACAGGGAAGATATGGAAAGAAATAAGAGAAAATATGGTGGAAACAAAAGGAATTTCAGGACTTCTCCATTTAGTTAATAGTCTCCTTAGATGCTTATGTCAAACCTGCAACCATCAAAAATGTGTGTGGATTGGACATGCAGCCCTGCCACGATATAATTTATATACTTGGGTCTAATGTTACAGTTTTACAATTCGAGATAGTTCCTAGAAAATTACCTTCTGAAAATTGCACCTTCCAGGAATGCTGTCAAGATGCCTTTATCACCTCCATGTATTGGAAGGTATAAAAACTGACTTATCCGTAAATTCTGGATTCCTGCAATACCTTTGTTACCTCCACCTATGATTATTTTTTCAAATCTGCAACACTGCAAACTACTTCTTCACTTGTTACTCAGAAGTATCCACTGCAGTTTTAAACTGACAGATTTATCATGATACAAGTTCTAAACTTGTTGTAAAATCTTCATTGAGAGTGGTTCTGTCTTTTAAAGAAACTGAATCTTTAGTCTGTAACCTTTCCAATTCTTCACATGCACTGTACAATGTGTTGTAACTGAGCACCCTCACAAGAATAATATGGTGCATAATGAAAATATAGCTGAATAGGTGACATTAAGAGTAGTTACTGTCCTCCAGGGGATAATCATATTTCTATTTTTTCATATCTGGAGCAATTACTACGATTGCAAAGTCCTCTTCCAAACCTAAGAGGTCACCTTAAAATGTACATATTACATTTACATTTTGATAAAATAATTGCCTTAATGAGGCTCGTTTGTATAAGGATGTATTTTTAACCAACATATTAAGAATCCTGTATTAAAAAGGTTTAGGGAGGCCAAATTTAAATTTTTGACTTAACCTTTTTAAAATAGAAGGCATTCTTCTAGTAACTGATTAGATTGATATTTTGAGCCTGGTCAGTAGAAATAAAAGAGAAAGAGGCACTAATGAGCCTAATAAAGAGGTTTAGTCTAGAGTGGTTGTTAATCTGTATAACTAACTTCAGGGGGAGAAACGTTTGGTGTTGATAAAGTATTTCCTTAGTAAATTACTACTGGCTCCAATGCAAGGCATTTACAGTAAACATTGAAAGTCTGCAAGGCATCTGTTCTATTCATAGTGGAAGAAGGAACTTTGTTCCATTAATAACTTTTAAAACATGCAATAACTAATTCATGCTGGCAGTTCAAGTCCGATCATCAACCTTCAGTATTTGACCAACTGAGTTCAAAGATAGAAGCAGAATTTTTTTAAAAAATCCTGAAAGTTTGAAGTACACAAATTATAATCAAAAAGTTTTTACAAAGTATAAAAAACTGTAGCTATAAACTACACATTATAGCATTATTTTAAGAATACATACAGGAAAAGGGTTAAATTGCATGTATGAAACTAAATAAGATCTCAGATTCAGTTTTAGCGAAATTATACATTATATAGGAGATGCTGCGTGTTATATATAATAATACTTACTGGAATTTTAACATTTGACTTTACTAGAAATTTAGTGGGACTTTGCCTAAGGCAAGTTTTTAATAGCAATAATAAAAAAATACTTAATGGTACTTAGGGTAAATCATGTGTGGTCATCATGTTTAAAAAAAGTAATACCAAACATCTGTGCTAGATTTCCACATGATAAAACCACCATATTACCTAAAGTTCTCCCAAACTTATGGAGAAAAATGTTTATTTAAAAACCTCGAAAAGATACATGATAACCAATTTACAAAGTATAAGGCAGGCATCTCACATTTTGTGATAGGAATGTATGTTTAATGATCTTCATAATATTTAATTCTGAATGCCAACCAAACCATAATAAGACTTCATATGACTTCAAACACATTTTAAACTTTTAAAATGCTTAATTTAAAAGGGACACTGCAATGACTAACACAATCTTTTTTCTTATGTGTGTATATTTGCAAGGACCATGTAGTTCATTATACTGTATGTGATTTTCTTCTTCAAGCAAATGCTTCAATGCACTCACCTCTTAAAAATATCAGTACAATCCACCTAACACTGAAAAACCCTAACAAAATGAATGTGTGTGTACAATTAAGGCAAACAGTTACAGACAAGGGTTCAGTTTTAAGCTGTTGAAATATGATCATGAGTAAAGAAGTTCTAAAAATCATGGAAAATAACTCCCTGTCCTTTCAAAAAGCTACTCTTTAAAACTGGATTCAAAATTCAGTATAATGCTTTGGGTTATTTATATAAATCTTTTTTGTTCAAAGAATGACACTAGACTGTGAAATAGCACCTCATTCACACTGTATGTTATAGATGCAGACACCCGAGGAATATATAAACTCGTTTTTTCCTTTCTCAGAAAGAAATATATTAAATATATTTAAATTTCTTAAAAGATGGAATATAAATGAGACCCTCTTCAAAAAAATCATATCACACCCATACAAATATTAAATATTAATATTAATAGCTTAAATATTTAAACTAACTACATTGACATTTTTCCATTTCTGTGATAGGATAGCAGGATATCAAGTTCAGTCTAGCTAGCTTTTTTCGCCTTCTACAAACCTCAATAGGCCTCACTCCACTTTTACTTGCCTCTCTACAAATCTTCCATTCCTACAGGTATATCTTCCTAACATGACCCAGAATGACCCTCTCCATTTAGCCTTGAGTCCTGTTACTTGTGATCTAAAAGGTGCAGTTTTCATGTATTCCAACACGAAGGCTTTTCTGATCTCACTCCAGGGAATGTATCACTGGAGTAAACATGATATGACTGCACGGTTACCTCTTCGCTGCTATACTAGTTAGTGCAACTGTAACAGCAAACACAGTAGAGCGAGTGCAATGGGTCCAGGATTGTGAAGCACGAAGTGTTAAATATCTCACAAGACTGATTCCAATCAATTAATAATAGGAAAAGAAGAAAAGAAGAATTTTTATTTCTCAATGTTATTCCTGCTTGTTGGACATACTAACTGCTTGTACATCTCTCTCCCACGCTCTAATCTCCACAGAGGTCACTGAAATGGAAGGAAGGGAGTGCATAGGACATATACTTTCACAATACCAATGACAGGAGGAGCAGGAGCACACAAACAGGAGGCTTCTATCATTACTTCAATTGCTGCTTAATCTCTGAGCCTGTCCTTTCTAAAGGAAGAGTTTGACCTTTTAGCCATTCTCAGGGATAAAGACCTATCACTAGTCTCCTCAAATTGCCTCTACTAATGATGGAGTCAGCAAAAGGCAAGAACACTAAAATGGCTAAAACAACTTCTTGTAAGAGGAACACTTCTTGCCTTCTCTCTGTTATGCTTTTCAACTGAAAATAAAATTGCTCATCTTCAATAAAAAACAAAAATGGGAGACTTAAAGAACAGGAGAAAAAGTGAGAGAAAGATTCAAACCTTGGCACCAAGAATTCAGTGAAGCTTATCATTTGCATTTATAAAGACTCTTAAATAGGTTCTCAATGCACTTGAGAGACATGAATAATAGAAGATTCACAACAGACTTAGGAGGTAGGGAAATATCGTCATTTTACAGATGGTGAAACGTCTTCCTAACATGGCCCACAATGACCTTCTCCACTTAGCCTTGACTCCTATTACTGGTAATCTAACAGCTGCAGTTTTCATGTATTCCATGAATATTAAGTGACTTACCCAGACTCACAGCAGATCAGTGGTAGAGCTAAAACTAGAACCCATCTCTCATGACTCTTGGCCCTGGTCTACACTACAGGGTTAGGTCGAATTTAGCCACATTAGGTCGATTTTATAATGAATGCGTCTACACAAGCAACCCCGTTCTGTCAACCTAAAGGGCTCTTAAAATCGACTTCTGTACTCCTCCCCGGTAAGGGGAGTAGCGCTAAAATCGACCTTGCTGGGTCGAATTTGGGATAGTCCAGACGCAAATCAACATTATTGGCCTCTGGGAGCTATCCCAGAGTGCTCCAATGTGACCGCTCTGGAAAGCACTTTCAACTCCGATGCACTAGCCAGGTACACAGGAAAAGCCCCGGGAACTTTTGAATTTCATTTCCTGTTTGGTCAGCGTGGCGAGCTCAGCAGCACAGGTGACCGTGCAGTCCCCCCAGAATCGCAAACGAGCTCCAGCATGGAGCGAACGGGAGACACTGGATCTGATTGCTGTATGGGGAGAAGAATCTGTGCAGGCAGAACTCCAATCAAGAACAAGAAATGCTAATATATATGCCAAAATCGCATAGGGCATGATGGACAGAGGCTACAACAGGGACACACAGCAGTGCCGCGTGAAAGTCAAGGAGCTCAGGCAAACCTACCAAAAGACAAAGGAGGCAAATGGTCCTTCTGGGTCAGAGCCCCATACATGCCGCTTCTGTGATCAGCTCTATGGCATTCTAGGGGGGGACCCTACCCCTACACCACTACTGTCCGTGGACACCTGCAAGGGGGGAGTCTCACGCAACACAGAGGAGGATTTTGTGGATGAGGAAGAGGAGGAGAAGGAGAATGCACAGCAGGCAAGCAGTGAATCCGTTTTCCCCAGCAGCCAGGACCTTTTCATCACTCTGGAGCCAATACCCTCCCAAGGCAGGATCCCCGACTCTGAAGGCAGAGAAGGCACCTCTGGTGAGTGCACATTTGTAACTACAGTACAGGGTTTAAAAGCAATAGTGTTTAATGTTTGATTTGCCCTGAAGACTTGGGATGCATTCGCGGCCAGTACGGTGACTGGAAAAGTCCGTTAACGTGTCTGGGGATGGAGCGAGAATCCTCCAGGGACATCTCCATGAAGCTCTCCTGGAGGTACTCTGAAAGCCTTTGCAGAAAGTTTCTGGAGAGGGCTGCCCTATTTCGTCCTCCACAGTAGGACACTTTACCACGCCAAGCCAGGAGCAAGTAGTCTGGAATCATTGCAGCACAAAGCACGGCAGCGAATGATCTTGGGTTTTGATCGCATTCAAGCAACATTCAGTCTTTATCTTTCTGAGTTAGCCTCAGGATAGTGATATCATTCATGGTCACCTGGT
This sequence comes from Caretta caretta, assembly GCF_965140235.1. Taxonomy (NCBI): domain Eukaryota; kingdom Metazoa; phylum Chordata; order Testudines; family Cheloniidae; genus Caretta; species Caretta caretta. The sequence continues at coordinate 26,368,073 of NC_134212.1, read as the reverse complement.
TGAAATAGGGGAATTTTTGTAAGGGAACAGTAAAAGGACCCTGTTCATGCTGGGCTGTTCACGCTTGGCTAAAAGGGATCATCCTATAGCCACGCGGCGGAGGGAGGGGTGAAGGAATCATCCCAAATAGCCACACGGCGGGGTAGAGGGAAGTGTGTGCTGCACATCCACCCGAAAACCTCAGCCCCTCCTTTTAAATGGCAATCCCAACCGGCATTGCTTGCTATGGGAAAGGAGTATGCTGCAGTTTGAAAACATTCCCACATGTTATGAAGGTGTTAGAAGCCAAACCCGCATACCCTTTGGCTTACCATGGCTGCCTGGAAACCAGATTCTGTTGCCCAGCCGTGTGTGATGTGTCACCATACCAGTAGGCACTCAATATAAAAGGCAAAATGCAACCTTGTACCTAAAACACATGTACTGTCTGCTGTGAATTGCTTGATTCACTGTGAAAGAGTCTCCCTTTTGTTCTCAGAAATGTATCATCTTAAATTTTACTCTCCCTTTTTATCCCCCTGCAGGTGCAAATGTTTCTATGCTCCTCCCCATCATCTCCATCCCTGAAGTTATTGCAGATTAGAAGGCAAAAAAACACACTCGCGATGGCATGTTTTCTGAGCTCATGCAGCCCTCCCACACTGACAGGGCACAGCTGAATGCATGGAGGCATTCAGTGGCAGAGTCCAGGAAAGCATTAAGTGAGCATGATGAGAAGAGACAGGATGCAATGCTGAAGCTAATGGGGGAGCAAATGGACATGCTCAGGCATCTGGTGGAGCTGCACGAAAGCCAACAAGAGCACAGACCACCGCTGCATCCACTGTACAACCGCCTGCCCTCCTTGCCAAGTTCTATATCCTCCTCACCCAGACGCCCAAGAACGCCAGTGGGGAGGGTTCCAGGCACCCAGCCACTCCACTCCAGAGGATGGCCCAAGCAACAGAAGGCTGTCATTCAAACAGTTTTGATTTGTAGTGTGGCTAAAATAAGCAATGTGCCCTTGTCCTTCCCTCCAACCCTCCTCCACCACCCAACCCTACCCCACCCAGTCTACCTTATCAGTTATCTCCCTTTTTTTGTTTATTAATAAAGAAAGTATGCATGGTTTCAAAACAATAGTGACTTTATTTTCTTTGCCAGCTGTGATCGAAGGGGGGAGGGTGTTTGGCTTACAGGGAATTAAAATCAACAAAGGGGGCAGGTTTGCAGCAAGGAGAAACACACACAACTGTCACACCGTAGCCTGGCCAGTCATGAAACTGGTTTTCAAAGCCTCTCTGATGCACAGCGCGCCTACCTGTGCTCTTCTAATTGCCCTGGTGTCTGGCTGCTCAAAATCGGCCGCCAGGCGATTTGCCTCAACCTCCCACTCCGCCATAAACATCTCCCCCTTACTCTCACAGACATTATGGAGCACACAGCAAGCAGCAATTACAATGGGAATACTGGTTGCACCGAGGTCTAACCTAGTCAGCAAACAGCACCAGCAAGCTTTTAAATGTCCAAAGGCACATTCTACCACCATTCTGCACTTGCTGTCCTGTAGTTGAACTGCTCCTTACTACTGTCCAGGTTGCCTGTGTACGGCTTCATGAGCCATGAGAGCAAGGGGTAGGTTGGGTCTCCAAGGATAACTATTGGCATTTCAACATCCCCAACAGTAATTTTCTGGTCTGGGAAGTAAGTCCCTTCTTGCAGCTGCTCAAACAGCCTGTAGTTCCTAAAGATGCAAGTGTCATGCACCTGTCCCAGCCATCCCACGTGGATGTCGGTGAAATGTCCCTTGTGATCCACCAGCGCTTGCAGCACCTTTGAGAGGTACCCCTTGTGAATTACATACTGGTTGGCAAGGTGGTCCGGTGCCAAGATAGGGACATGCATTCCATCTATCGCCCCACCATAGTTAGGGAACCCCACTGCAGCAAAGCCATCCCCTATGACCTGCACATTTCCCAGAGTCACTACCCTTGATAGCAGAACGTCAGTGATTGCATTGGCTACTTGAATCACAGCAGTCCCCACAGTAGATTTGCCCACTCCAAATTGATTCCCGACTGACTGGTAGCAGTCAGGCATTGCAAGCTTCCAGAGGGCTATCACCACTCACTTCTCAACTGTCAGGGCAGCTCTCACCTTGGTATTCCTGCGCTTCAGGGCAGGGGAAAGCAAATCACAGAGTTCCAGGAAAGTGGCCTTACACATGCGAAAGTTTCGCAGCCACTGGGAATCACCCCAGACCTGCAAGACTATGTGGTCCCACCAGTCTGTGCTTGTTTGCTGGACCCAGAATCGGCGTTCCACTATATCAACCAGCCCCACTGCCACCATGATGTCCCAATTGCCACAGCCCATGCTTTCAGGGACGTCTGTGTCCATGTCCTCCTCACAATCATCCTCGTGCAGCCATCTCTTAGCCAGGTTCTGCTCATACTGCAGTATAATGCGCAAGGTATTTACAGTGCTCGCAACAGCAGCAGTGAGCTGAGCTTGCCGTGTTATGGCGTCTGCACGGGTAACCCAGGAAAAAAGGCGGGAAATGATTGTCTGCAGTTGCTTTCACGGAGGGAGGGAGGGGAGACTGACAACATGTACCCAAAACCACCCGCGACAATATTTTTGCCCCATCAGGCATTGGGAGCTTAACCCAGAATTCCAATGGGCAGCGGAGACTGCGGGAACTGTGGGATAGCTACCCACAGTGCACCGCTCCATAAGTCGATGCTAGCCACGGTACTGAGGACACGCTCCACCGACTTAATGCACTTAATGGGGACATACACAATCGACTGTATAAAATCGATTTCTAAAAATCGACTTTTAAAAAATTGACCTAATTTCATAGTGTAGACATACCCTAGGGTCTTATGCAGTTAGCCATAATAAAATATGCTTGGTTCTGCTGCCTGACACTCAAAGCAACCTACTGTCTAACAATCCAGTAAAAGGTTTTATGTGGTTCTTGGACATGCAAAAAGTTATTTTGAATGAGAGGAGGATTTTGTTTCACCATTCCATTTGCTAATTTTTTAATCGAGAGGCTCATTTTTTAAGAAGAGCTTGTGATAATTTTGACTTCTTCTCAAAAGAATCTGAATACACTGAAACAATATTATTATGACAGGGGTTGTGTGAATCTTCATTGATGCTGGTGGGCATAGTAGCCACCCTTCAGTCAGGACAAATTTAAGAAGCAGTTAAGTGTCTTTGTAGAGAAAGATAGCTGAAACAATAACAGCCACTGTCCAAAAGAGAAGCCACATGCAAGGTCAGTCAGGAGCCAAGCCAGAGGTGGGCAAACTACGGCCCGTGGGACCGTCCTGCCCAGCCCCTGAGCTCCCGGCTGGGGAGGCTAGGCCCCAGCTGCTCCCCTAATATCCCCCCCTCCCCCATAGCCTCAGTGGGCAGCCAGCGCTCTGGCCCGCCACTCCTGCCAGGCAGTGCAGGCGGCGTGGCTGGCTCCGGCCAGGCGGTGGGGCTGCGAGCTCCTGCCACTCTAAGCGGCATGGTAAGGGGAGGGGGTTGGGAGGGGGTTGGATAATGGGCAGGGGATTGCAGAGGGCAGTCAGGGGACAGGGGGGTTGGATAGGCATGGGAGTCCGGGGGGCCTTTCGGGGTCGGGGCAATCAGGGGACAGGGAGTGGGGGGGTTGGATACAGTGTGGAGTCCCGAGGGGATGGTTAGGGGTGGGGGGTCCCAGGAGGGGGCAGTCAGGGGACAAGGAGCAGGGGGTGTTGGATGGGTCAGGGTTCTGAGGGGGGCAGGAAGTGGGAGGGGGCGGATGGGGTCTGGGGCCAGGCCATTTAGGGAGGCACAGCCTTCCCTACCCGGCCCTCCATAGAGTTTCACAACGCCGATGTGGCCCTCGGGCCAAAATGTTTGCCCACCCCTGAGATAAGCTATGTGGGCAGAGGGGTTAACTGGGCACTGAATGCAAATGCAGAAGCCTGTGTATTACTTTGGTGGAACCATATGTGTAGCAAATGAAAGAAACATCTCAGAAGCAGATGAAGAAACCAGCAAAAGCCAGAGTAGCAAGAGAAGTACTTGTAGCATGACCCTGAGGAAAAGCTAAGAAAAAAAGAGTACTTCTGATATGGAGAGCAGTTTGGAATATCGAGCAAGGAAATTGTTTCCTGTTTGATTCCTACTGGGTTCAGGGAAACAGGACTTTGTGTACAGTCTTTGTATCAAGGAAGTACCTGTCTCCATCATCAATTTCTCATCCTAACACAAGCAACCAAGACGACCCCAAATACTTGCAAACCACTTGGATCAAAATGGGTAACAATACTAAACTAAATACAAGCTGTTAATTTTACCAAGACTGACCTCTCTCTTACTGCTTCCTGAAGATCCATTAATCATTCTTACAAAAAGAAATCAGAGCGGTGTCATCCAAATCAGAAGAGAGATGCAGTGAGCATAAAGAATTCTGTACTTTGAAACAATGAATTTTACACATCGCTATAAACCAGCCAATAAAGAGATATATAGAAATGTAACAGATTTATTTTACAAAATATTGGTTTCTTGTTCTGGCAGAAATGTGAGAGAAGATATTTCAAGATACCTTTAAAAGATCTTTTTTAAAAAATCAAATATAGTAAGGCTAGAACAATACAAAGGTTCACAGAGATTCAGGTTTGAGATTAATGTCACCCTGTCTGGATGGGGTTTTATTGAACAGATTCTGGCACAGTCTAAATTGAAACTAATTTGGCAAAAAGTCTGTGTATTTCATTCCATGCAGTTCTGCAAGAAGTAAATTTATAAACATAATACCCCACAGTACAAACAATACAGAGTAACTCCAAGGGGTTGATAAGAGCTCTCTGCTTCTGGACAGCACAATCCTCTCTCTCTCTCGCTCTCTCCACCCTGTCTGAAAGTGATCATTTCTTTAAGGTGTTGATCTTAAATGGACTCCACTGCATGTAATTTGCTCCCAGCTGGCAATGCCTCCCTGCATAGCCTCCAAAACCAGGCTGACAATTTATATCAAACCCCAGTGTTGTCTGGGTCCTGTTTGGCTCGGTGGGCCTTCTTCCTATCAGTGCCACTGAGGTGAGGTGTGGCACGGTTTCAGGGTCCCATCCATGGAGCCTGATCCCTTTAGATCACAGCTTTTCTACCTTTTCAGGAGAGAAAATCTGAATTCAGGTGTCCTCAAGTAACATAAGACTCAAAGTATACAGCCATAAAGAGAGGAAATGCAGTACCAACTGAAGATTGGAAACTTTCATGATGTGTTGCCAGTGCAGAGGGGACATAGTCAGTTACTAGAACAAAAAAGAAGGCCCCAAGAGAACACCAGAGAGCAACCAGCACCTACCTGACATTCTAATATTCTTTTTCTATAGTGGATAATCTAGCCTCATGGAGTTGAAGCTTCTTGGTGAATATTTCATCACGGAGTGGAGTCCAAAACATCTATGTTGGGACCATTGCTTTGCTAATGTTTGTTAAGGGAAAGACCGAGGTGGCAAAATTAGGTATGATGCATTAATAGCATGCAGTCTGTCCCAAAACTGTTCCTAACTTATGGACAGGACTCTTTCTGAGGGCCTCCATTTTGTTGGGGGGTGGGCAGAAGTGGAGGCTGAATTTGCCCATTTGGTACCCCAAGTTACATGTTTCTTTATCTTAAAATTAAATTTCTTAGTGCTGGATGTAAGTCCAGCCTCCCTCAGCAATGTTCAGCAAGTATGACTTCCAGTCCAAACCAAAAACCATCATCCCAATACACAGATGTAGTCTAGGAACTGTTTAAAGGTAACCAAACCCTCATGTACTTTGAAGGGAACGGTAGTAAGTGGAAACATCTTTGGGACACTTTTGACCTTCAGAATCCAGGTGCACTTAAAATTTGAATATAGCAGCCATACAGCACTCAGAAAAGTGAATCTGAGTCCATGACCTCCCGCCCAGAGGGATGTTAAAGGTAATGGGCCTGACAGGAAGAAAATATTTGTGGGGAGAGCCTACTGAGAAGAGAAACCTGCGGACCTGTTTGATGTAAAAGAGAGAGAATTAGTAGAAGTTTGGGGTGTGTGTGGTTCATTCCCTCAATTTCCCTCAACAACATGTTAATTTAGTCCTCTAGCTAAATCAAAATTCCATCCCTTCCAAGATAATGACAGACGAAATCATAAGTCTCAAATCAACGCCAAACCTTCTCCACTCTTTGCCTAGTTCACAGGTTTCTCACTGGAGAGGATGCAGTCAGCTTGCCCCAGAGGCATGGGGGGAGAGTATATATGTGAAAATGAGTTTCCGGCCTCTCTTACTCAGAAGTTCCAGCCTTGGGCCCTAAAAAAAGTAAGAAGTTGCCTACTCCAGGCCTCAAACCTACACTTCTTCTGCACCCAAAACCACTGTCTTTACCTTCTTCCAAAACTATCTCCAATTCTGGGTTCCCAATACAAAATCCCAATGGCAGCAAAAGTTCCAAAAACCAATAAGTCCAAAAAGCCTTTTCCTCAGAGTAACAAATGGTGTCTTCCATATTCTTACCCATATATAGCTTCAGGTCCTTTCAATGCAATGACCAAGAGAGCTCCTGCTCCTTCCAAATCTTTCAGCCTTGTGTGGGAAGCAAGTTATCTATCTACCCTGCTACTTATATTCCTACTGTGCCTTGTTATAGAGACCTACAACTTAATAAATCCCAGAAACCTCAACTTTCACCATCCTTCTGGGCTAAACCGGGAACAAGGCAGAGTTACACCTGAACTTTATTTTAAGAGGCAGCACACATTACAAAAAGGGGACATTATCTGGTTGAGTTAGGAGAAGGGAATTTCAAAAGGTTAAAGTAAGTATGTATATTTTTAGGATTTTACAGATACAACCTGTTTTTACCCTTTATTTTATTGGCACCCAGTGAACATTAAAATACAAGGTTTCAGAGTAACAGCCATGTTAGTCTGTATCCGCAAAAAAAAAAGGAGTACTTGTGGAACCTTAGAGACTAACAGATTTATTTGAGCATAAGCTTTCATGAGCTACAGCTCACTTCATCAGATGCATGCAGTGGAAAACACAGTGGGGAAATTTTATATACACAGAGAACATGATGAAGTGAGCTGTAGCTCACGAAAGCTTATGCTCAAATAAATTTGTTAGTCTCTAAGGTGCCACAAGTCCTCCTTTTCTTTTTTCTGGTAAGGTGAGCTATTACCAGCAGGAGAGAAAAAAAACCTTTTGTAGTGATAATCAAGGCGGGCCATTTCCAGCAGTTGACAAGAAGGTGTGAGGAACAGTAGGGGGGGAAATAAACATGGGGAAATAGTTTTACTTTGTGTAATGACACCTCCACTCCCAGCCTCAAGCTGTTTATTTCCCCCCCATACTGTTCCTCACACCTTCTTGTTAACTGCTGGAAATGGCCCACCTTGATTATCACTATAAAAGGTTTTTTTTCTCTGCTACCTGATCACTCTCGCTACAGCTCACTTCATTGGATGCACGCTCTCGTTACAATGTGTATGGTAAATAAAATCTCCCCACTGTATTTTCCACTGCATGCATCTGATGAAGTGAGCTGTAGCTCACAAAAGTTTATGCTCAAATAAATTTGTTAGTCTCTAAGGTGCTGCAAGTACTCCTTTTATTAAAATACAAGCAGGCTAGATTCGGTTAAGATCCCAAAGGTTTCGGTGTTTATGCCCAACTAAATTTTGGGGAGTTAAAACACTCAACTGAAAATTATTTTTATATTAAGAACCAACAATGGAGTGTATGAGAAGAGAACTGAAAATTAATTCTCATCAGTTACAAATGTAATGTTGAGCCTGAATAAGGTCTTGGATTTCATTTATTTTATCAAGTTTTTCCCCACACCCAAATTGAGTAAGTTGGTCACCTTGACTTAACGGTATTTTTCAACACTAACATTTTCAAGATATGAAAGGGGTTTCAAAATGGAAAACTGCATAAAACAGATATTGTATTTATCAGTATCGCTGTAAGTCATCGACTGAATGATTTTTACATTTCTGGGTCCAAAGTCCTCCTTCAGCTGTCTACAGAGTTGGACAGGAGAGATCTGTATCAGCAGTCAATGTCTAAAATAGTAACAAGTATGATTTTTTATCTTCTTTTTAAAGATACCAGTTTTAATTATTGTTATGCTGGAGATTGGCTAGCTCTCAGAGAGTATTTTTTTGATTAATGGGCAGTTTCATGATAGCCATCCATTCAGCCTAAATGAGGGAGTCATTAATGCCTTTTGTTTAGCTATAGCTGAAATAATACAAAACACTGCCCAAATCCCAGGTTAGCATGGCAAGCCCAGAATAGGAGTTGAGCCATGTGGTCTGAGAGGTTTTCCCTAGGGTCTGAATGCAAACACAGAGTTCTGTGTATTGTTTGTTGGAGCTGTGTGTGTCTACAAGACAGAAAACAGAGGCATCAGAAAGGAAGCAGAGAGGAACAAAAAAAAGCCAAGGAGACAGCAAAAGCAACACTCGTAGCGTGAGCCTGTGAGAAAGCCAAGAGATAGTATTTTGGGTGGAGTGTTGGCTGAAAAGAGACTTGGAATTCTGATGAAGGAAACTGCCTCTTGTTGTTTGATTATTAACTACTGTGTCCACGGAAACAGGACTTGTTTACATTCCTTGAAAATAAAACAGGATTGCATCAAAGAAATACCTGATTCCATCAGAAATTTCTCCTCCTAACAGAAACTACCCACCAGACTGCAAATACTAGTTATCTACTGGAGCTAGAAAGGGATGACATTATTACCATTTTTATAGATGTAAAAGAAGAATCACAGATGCAGTTATGGGAAACAGAGGGCACACCTCTGAGGCAGAATTGCACCTCTATCAACAACAGGTAACAGCAGCCGCTGGAGTGTTTAAGGCACACCAGAACAGTCATAATGATTAAAACAAACATTGAAGACCATATTGTATTTATGTCACATATAGTAAAAAGAAAGCTAAAGGAAGGGTGTTGACATCATATAAAACTGAGATTCTCTTTAAACATGCCATTCTTCTGTCACATGGAGACTAGTGCAGAAACTAGTAGTGAAAGGATTAAATAGTACCAGAAAGCAAATGATTGCAAGTAGGACCTCAACCTGTTGCTGTGGAGAGAATCACTCATCTTTTATTTAGCGCAGGTGCAACATCAAGCAGTCAAACAGCAGAAGTAAATACAAATTAAAAAAAAACTTTTAAGGGTTTGATTGACACTGTATACAAGATGGCCTCCAAAAGAAAATACCATTCCTAGGGACAAAACATGGGCTCTACAGATCAACCTCTAAAAGACAGTAATTATTATATTTTAGTTGAAGTCCCCAAACAACAAATACTTTTTAAGAGAGATTAAAATGTAAACACATCCTAAATTATTCATACACTGGTTTCATAATATATCAGAGTTTCAAACTGCTTCCAAAAGTATTCTCCATAAAAACTCCAAAGTTCTTCCACACCATACAGTACTGGAAGACTATACTAAATGGACCAAAACCTCACATGCACTTCCAATTATTCAAACAAATAATGCAAGTTCACAAGAACTCCCCATCTATGACTTCAGAGTAGAATTAGTTCAATTACCTTTGGTAATAAATATTTTTTTTAAAAAGAGAAAAAAGATACGACCTTATTTCAATCAAAGCAACAAACATCACCTCCCATCACAAAGCAGTATATGAAACCTGAAAGTAAAACACATTCCATTCCTATACACTGTAGCTTTACTTACAGACCTAAACAACACTGATACTAAGCTCCATGATACAAACAGTGCCAATGAAAAATGAATAAATCATTTAACCCTAAAATAAACAGCACAGGTCATTCTGACAAAAGCAGATCAAAACCAGGAAGCTAGATTAATAGCCTATAGAGTACAACACAGATTAGCAGACTTTGAGCCAAATTCAGTACTGATGCAAGCAGGTGCAATTCCTTTAATATCCCGTTGACTTCAGACCATACTAATGGATAACTTAATGGGAGTTTTGCCTGAGAAAGATCTTCAGGATAAAGGCATTATCATCCACAATGCCTAGAGAACAAAACTTTACTCTTCCTCCCTGAAAAGGCAGGGTGTCACAAAGACATTTGCTGTACCAGCCAGTTCCCACCACTTCACATTCAACATGCAATGCTTTGATCTGCCACAGATCTTCGTCTGATTCAACCCCCCAGAAGCAGAAACCTGCATGTGTTAATGCCAAGAACAAGACAGCCAAAGAGAAAAAAAAATAAGCTTGCATAATTTTACTCCATTTTTGTCAACTCTTCCTTATTTAATTTTCAATATCAATATCAGTATTCATTCTCTCCTCAATAGCTGCATAAGTTTGATTTTTCAAAGAAAATGCATCTTGGTGGTTAAAGAGACACTATCAAAGCAGGAAAACCCAAAACGTGACCTAATTTCTTTTCTTATACCTGTTTCCAGAGTCCATGTAATTCCTTACGTTTACGAGGAATTACATGTTTGTGGATTGGAAGAATTTGAAATTAAATGTTTCAATATCCTTTTTGATTTAAGAAAAGTCAAAAAGAAAATAGATTCCAGTTTCAAGTTTCAGAGTAGTATAAAATATATTTTCAAAATTAGGACAAATGTCCTTGCCAGTGTCCTTTTATCTGAAAAGATTTTAGAGGAAGGTGCTTTTCTTACCTCTCTAAGATGTATGTTTTCCTTCTCCTTCTGGTCTAAAATCACTTCTAAATGATTAACCTGAGATTCAGCCTCGGCCATCCTTCGAGCTCTTTCATTGTCATCTTCCATTCCTTTGGATGGCAAACCTTTACTTTGCAACATTTCTAGGAGCTTTTTTATTGATTCATCTCTAGCATTTAGTGTTTGCTTTTGTGTTTCAATTCTCAACTCCATTTCTTCTAGAGTTTTTCTCAAGAGAAAGAGCTCTTTAGCCTGTCTATCGTGTTCTGCCTGAAGTCTTCGAAAATTCTCCTCTGTAAGCTCAATAGTAAAATGCTCAGTTCCTCGGTTTCCGCTTTCTTGTTGAAGAAGATGATTAAGGTCTCTCTGAGTTCGAAGCTCATCTTGAAGTGCCTGGATGGTCAGTTGCAAATGCTATAATACAAAAAAAAAAAAGGGGTAACTGAATGATCTAAATGTAGTTTTTCTTCTGTTAAGCTATTGGTAGGTAAAGGTACAAAAGTTAACAGACTCAGTGATGATTCTACCAAGTGGCCATATAAAAATGTCAAATGCATCTGTGACAAAATACTTGTAATGAAGGTTTTCAACTGCTACTGGAAAAATTTAAAACATAGATGGAAACACAAACACAAAATAGTGAAGTTACAGGTAAAATTAATGCTTAATAAAACTAGGCAGTGAAGAGAAAGTGAACTGTTGCAAAAATCTCAAAGTGACACAACCACTAGTACACTTTGTGCCTATAAAGCTTGAAGATGCAGTATTCCTTGTTTTCTAAGTTGTTTCATACACTAGAAGTAATTCTGCCTTCCACTTTTTTCAATGGCACTGTTCATGCTATAAGGCAAATCATAGCCCTCACCATAAATAAAGATTAATTAATTTTTTTTTTTGCAAATAAAGCTATGAACAACTTTAGTAAACAGGATTACTGCATCTCAAACAAACAAAAATAGAACAAATGGTAAGCAATACTGAATTTTGCAAAACAAATTGACTGCAAATAGAGGACAAACCTTTGTTCTCCTGGCATCCAAAAACTGAACAGCATGGTAAATGAAAAAATGAAGCAAAATCAACATAAAGAAAGGTCAAATGCAAGCAAAGAATATTCAACTGAAAGAACTGAATTCAACATAAAGTACTTTCAACAGAAAAAAAATCATTTTATTGTATTATAGCAGTGGTTCTCAACTCTGGTCCATCGCTTGTTCAGGGAAAGTCCCTGGCGCGGCGGGCCAGTTTGTTTACCTGCCGCGTCTGCGGGTTCGGCCGATCGCAGCTCCCCCTGGCCGCGGTTCGCCTCTCCAGGCCAATGGGGGCTGCAGAAAGCGGCGTGGGCCGAGGGATGTGCTGGCCGCCCTTCCCACAGCCCCCATTGGCCTGGAGCGGCGAACCGCGGCCAGTGGGAGCCGCGATCGGCTGAACCTGTGGACGCGACTGGTAAACAAACCGGCCCGGTGCGCCAGGGACTTTCCCTGAACAAGCGGTGGACCACAGTTGAGAACCACTGTATAATACAGTACAGCACCAACAAATTTATAAGCATTTAAACATATCACTCTAAAGCTATGACATACTCTAGCCAGTGAATATATTACAAATAGATTTATTAGTGTTCCAAAAGTTGTAATTCCATCACTGAATAAAGACGACTTGTATTGATCTGACTGTTTTCTTCTAGATTACCATATATTTCAACACTGCAGATTGTCCTTAAGTATTGTGTACCTCCATACTCTGCCTGCATAAAGTGGTTTTCTATTCACTGATAGCTTGCAGTCCTTATTGAAGGCAGAGTCAGTAGGAGATTTGCCTAAATGAAGACTAGATTTGGCCACAAGTAATTGTCCCAAATTATTATAGTTAATGGTATAATTTCAGATCATATTATTATTTGCAGATTTCACAGCAGTTACTACTTCCCCTATATTCATGAAATTGTCTAAACAATGTACTAAATTTCATAAAAATATAAACTTTTAGATAGTCATATGATCCAAAGTAAAAGCTTTTCAATCTCAGCAGCATATCAGTGAGATTCTGATAATTTTGGAAACATGGCACCATATATTTTAATCCTAATGTACTTTCTGAAGCGCCTCAACTTCTCATATAAAATCACTGATAAGTAGGGCTGTTGATTAATCACAGTTAACTCACATGATAAACTCAAAAAAATTAATCGTGATTAATCACAGTTTTAATCGTATAGTTAAACAATAGAATACCAATTGAAATTTATTAAATATTGTGAATGTTTGACATTTTTCAATTTTATTGATTTCAGTTACGACACAGAATACAAAATGCACAGTGCTTGCTTTATATTATTATTTTTATTACAAATATTTGCACTGTAAAAATTATAAAAGAAATAGTATTTTTCAATTCACCTCATACAATTACTGTAATGCAATCTCTATCGTGCAAGTGCAATATACAAATGTAGATTTTTTTTATACATAACTGCACTCAAAATCAAAACAATGTAAAACTTTAGAGCCTACAAGTCCACTCAGTCCTACTTCTTGGTCAGCCAAGCACTAAGACAAACAAGTTTGTTTACATTTACAGGAGAAAATGCTGGCCACTTCTTATTTACAATGTCATCTGAAAGTGAGAACAGGCATTTGCATGGTAGGGCTGCCAACTTTCTACTCACACAAAACTGAACACCCTTGCCCCGCCACTGCCGCACCCCTTCTCTGAGGTCTCACCCCCCACTCACTCCATCCTCCCCCACCACCTGTCTCTCCCTCGCTCTCCTCACCCTCTCTCACTCGCTCATTTTCACTGGGCTGGCTCGGGGGTTGGGGCACAGGAGGGGGTGAGGGCTTTGGCTGGAGATGCAGGCTCTGAGGTGGGGCCAGAAATGAAGAGTTCGGGGTGTGGGAGGGGGCTCTGGGCTGAGACGGGGGTTGGAGTATGGGAGGGGGTACAGGCTCTGAGCTGGGGATGCAGCTTCCGGGGTGCAGAAATGAGGGGTTCAGGGTATGGTAGGGGGCTCTGGCCTGGGGCAAGGGGTTAGGGTGCGGGGGAGGACTCTGGCTGCGGGCTCTGGTGTGGGGCTGAGGATGAGGGATTTGGGGCTCAGGAGGGTGCTCCAGGCTGGAATCGAGGGGTTTAGAGGGCAGGAGAGGGATTAAGTCTCGAGCAGGGGGTTGGGGCGTGGGAGGGGGTCAGGGATGCAGGCTCTGGGCAGTACTTACCTCAAACAGCTCCCGGAAGCAGTGGCATGCCCTCCCTCCAGCTCCAATGCGGAGGCGTGGCCAGGCAGCTCTGCGTGCTGTCCCATCTGCAGGCACCACCCCCGCAGCTTCCATTGGCCATGGTTCCCAGAGCCAGCGTTTGGGGTGGGGGCAGAGTGAGGAGCCCCCCAGCTGCCCCTACACGTAGGAGCCGGAGAGGGGGCATACTGCTGTTTCCAGAAGCCGTGCGGAGCCATGGCAGGCAAGAAGCCTGCCTTAGCCCTGCTGTGCCGCCAACCAGACTTTTAACGGCACAGTCCGCAGTGCTAACCGGAGCTGCCAAGTTCCCTTTTCGACTGGATGTTCCAGTCAAAAAACAGACACCTGGCAACCCTATCACATGGCACTTTTGTAGCCGGCATTGCAAAGTATTTACGTGCCAGACATGCTAAACATTCATATGCCCCTTCAAGCTTTGGCTACCATTCCAGAGAACAGGCTTCCATGCTGATGATGCTCGTTTAAAAAAAATAATGCATTAATTATATTTATGATGGAACTCCTTGGGGGAGAATTGTATGTCTCCTGCTGTTTTACCCGCATTCTACCATATATTTCACATTATAGCCTTCTCAGATGATGACCCAGCTCATGTTGTTCCTTTTAAGAACACTTTCACTACAGATTTGACAAAAAACAAAGAAGGTACCAATGTGAGATTTCTAAAAATAGCTACAGCACTAGACCCAAGGTTTAAGACTCAGAAATGAATTCCAAAATCTGAGTGGGATGAACTATGGCACATGATTTCAGAAGTTTTAAAAGAGATACACTCTGATGCTGAAACTACAGAACCCGAACCACCAAAAAAGAAAATCAACCTTCTGCTGGTGGCATCTGACTCAGACAATGAAAATGAACATGCGTCGGTCCACACTGCTTTGGATGGTTTTCGAGCGGAACCTATTATCAGCATGGATGCTGTCCTTTGGAATGGTGGTTGAAGCATGAAGGGACATATGAATCTTTAGCACATCTGGCATCTAAATATCTTGTGACGCCGGCTACAACAGTGCCATACGAACGCCTTTTCTCACTTGTCATGGTGGTCCCACTGAAGGGGAAACCCTGCTTTGTCCCTGCAGCCCTGATGGATGCATGAGAAAGATATCACAAATCAGGCCCAGCTAAAGCCTAATACAGCTATTTGCATTTTCTTAATGTACATAAAAGTGACAGGAGTTTTTATCATTTTGTTCAGGCAGGCTGCACCTGTAGGGTGAAGCCCCCTACTCTTGAAAATGCCTGATCTAGAATGTAGGATTTTTGTGTGTTTCTACATTCAGCTAAGATTTTACACACACATACCCCTCTAAAAGCACCATCTGCAGCTAATATTTTGATGTTATGGGACACCTGAAAGGCCACCTTGCACTATCATATTATCTCTTCACACTGTGAAAAGAAATGGAATACAGTTGCCCTATATGTAATGCCCTGTGTTTTAGGGCACAGACATATAAAATTTTCCAGTTGGTACCAAACCTTTAGTCCATCAAATCCAGTATCCTGCCTCCAGCAGTGATACTTCAAAGGAAGGTGAAAAAATCCTATTACACAGCTGACCAATTGCACAATGCTACACAAAGTGGAAAAATTATCTTCTGACCCATTAGGTGACCAGCCTGCATCCTGAACCATGGGATTTGGTTTCTTTCTTACTTTGGGGGACATAATAGCAAATCTTGTTATTGTTAAGAAAATTATTCAGTCCTTTTATAAATCCAGCCACAGTTAAACTGTATTACTTCCTAATCCACTGAATCCAGTCTCACTATACACTGTCGAGAGAAGTGATAGTTCCTTTTCCAAAACTTTACTATAATCTCTTGCTGTCAGATAGTTTTTGGCCCCTTTCCATATACTATATTCTTTGTAATACATATGTAGTGTATTGTAGTCAATCCCTAAAGCATGGGAGAATATTAATCAATTCGGAGCATTCTTTGCATATAAAATCCATTGATACAAGTGTCAAATATCCCTCCAGGTTTGTTACATGGAAGCATGATCTACTTCTTTCGCGGTCAGTGAACTAATTTTAGTACTTTTGAATTCATCCTGCTCCTAAAACGTGATCCTGTTCTGAATAGAGCTGGTTGAATACTCTGTTCAGTGAATAATTGCTGTTATTTGTCAAATAATGTTATTAGGTTTTCAAACAGCTCTGGTTTGGCACATCTCCTGTGAAGTAATATGCTCCTTCAATTCCCATTTTATCAACAGGAACTCAGAGCATGCAGCATCATGAAAGACGTCTTCAGCATATCACAGGACCTTGTAGAACCCTCTTAGTAAAATATTTTTATCCGTATCCTCTCAGAATTGGTTAATCAATATTTTTCCCCTTACTGGTAGAATCAGTCCCATACTCATGGATTAAATCCTGTAGTCCTTACTCAAGCAATACAAATGATTTCTAAAGCAACCAGTTGCTGTAAGAGGAATGTTTGCTGTGAACAACTGCTTTCGGATGTTATAAAATACACTGGAGAAAAGGACATTTATAAAGTTGAAATATCAAACAAAATGTTAACAGAAAGTACACATACATGCACCAAAAAATTAACAAATGGCCAGCAGCCAGACAGTTCCTCAGATCCCAAAATAGCTTTACATAAAGAATGTGCATCATTAAAACAATCATCATCATCACCACCATCATATTATAACAAAATACTGATGCCACGGGTGTCTTCAGACTGCAACAAGGTGTGGTTTCTAAGGGTATGTTTTTAAACAATTAGTCATCCTTCTTTCTCGTACCTTTGGAAAAATACAGCATGATTTCTGAGGCAAGCATTTCTAGGATAAGCATTTTTTTCAAGAACTAAAATTCTCCAACCTTCACTCACTGAATAGTACTTTACTGAGGACTATTTGAAAAGTAAGGTGCTTCCACTGTGAGTAAGGATGGGAGAATCTGGCCCTAACTGATTAAAGTTAGTAAATTATATAAATAGGTAGAAACAAAAAATGTATAAAGAACAGAGTCCAAGAGTCAGGATTAGATTAATATAGGCACACTAATTAAAATTTTCAAACTTTGATGTCTAACATTAAGTATCTAACTAGAAGTAGCTTGAGTTTTAGAGGTGCTGAGCACCTGCAGTCTAATGTTAGGTATCCATGTTTTAAATTTTTTTCTTCTGCAATTAAAGTAACAACATCCAGGGCAGGGACCATATTTTTATTCTATGTTTATACAGTGTCTACCAAATGGGGTACTGATCTACTAGGACCCCTACTAGGCACTGCAGTAATACAAATATATAATACCACCACCACCAATATGTGGTGGTTGGAAGGGTGGGAGGGAGAAAAAAAACAAAAAAAAAACTTACCCTTTTTTTTATCTGCAAAGATGTCTCATTTTACTTCTCTGTCATACTTAACCTCATCTGTTCTCCTTCAGAACAGAAGTGCTTAGCACTGCTTTAGGGAAGCTTTCTAGGATATTTGGGTCCCTAAAGTAAACCTTACTCCTGATATGATTTCTCACAACCTAAAAGTCAACACAATCAATCCCTTTGGATTTAGATTCCAAATGCCTGTTGTCTACGAAAGATGCTCAGAATCTGAATCTTGCAGTTACTCCCGGCAACCTTCTGAAGTCAGAGAGCAGGATCCCCAGGAGTTATTTTATCACAGCAGTAAATGATTGACCAGAATATTAAGGACATGCAAAAGCACTCAAGCCTCTTCAAAGAACAAGGAGAAAGAAAATGACAAAAAGCATTGTAAATTGAAAATTAAACTAAACCCTTCCCATCTATTCCTGGCCTTCAGGAAAGCAAGTTTCCAATCTGCTCCCCAACTCTGTATCTGAGGAAGAGAATCAACCTGCAGTTCCACTGAGGTGCTGGAGGAGACTCCTGGAAACCCCTTGCTAAAAATCTGCCCTGCTTCTAATGGGGTTCACCTCCCTATCTGGGTCCTGCTAAAGCAGTCCTGCAAAAGATTACTGAAACCTGGATATTGTAAGTATACTTCTGAAATAAAAAAAAAACTTGCTTTCACAATGTGCCAAGTATTTTCAATATTGTTTCTGCAGAAGAGATACTTACACACATTCTTAGATTTCAAATTATACAAGTTGAACATTGTGCTGTACTATCAATATACTCAGTATAGTTTTCTTAGAGCTGATTTGAAATTTTTGAACCTTGCTTTTCAAAAGGAATACTCAAAAATGTTCAGGTTTTTATTTTCCCATTTTCTAACCAGCTCTAGATTTTATGAACAAAGTGCAAACACTTCCAGGGATGTGCAGCTTAGTTTACGTTTAATTTGCCAAATAGCATTGCCTCCCTCCTTAGCTATAATTATGATTAATATTCTAGATATGGTTTATTTCATGCCTGGATACCACAGCAGTTGGTTGATAGATGGATTAGGCTGATTAAATAAAGCATTTTTGTTTAGGTTCCACAACCTCTCATTCCACCTCTGGGGCTTATCAAAAGCTAAACAGGTAAAATTTTATGGGTACCAGGGGTTGCCAGGGCTCACCTCTAGGCTTGGCAGTTCATAGCCCCAGCACCGCTGGGCTTGCTGCATCAATTATGAATGTAAAAAAATTGCTTGAGCCCTGGCACCACTTTCATTACAAATTAAGCACTGCTTTGGACACTCTAACAGGGAATTTCATGATTTGTGTTTGTTGCTTGTCAGCTTGAAGGAGTTCTACTCCTATTGACTTCACTGGAATTACTCCTGCAGTTTTCATCCTTAACAAACCAAAAAAAAGTAACAAATAACAAATAACAAAAATCTTTATTTTTACTTTTATATTGTCTTGTCCAATCCCCTTCAAACCTCTCAAAATTTCTTCTGTGGGCTGAGGTCGTCCAGGGCAAATGGAGCTTTTCTGTTAAACTGAGAGGAGAGGCTAAAATAAGGTTTTAATGGAAAACCTCCTCCACTTGAAGAACCTGCTATTGAACAACTCACTTAAATCAAAGAGCACCAATTAAAGAGAATAATAGGGAAAATAAGAAAATTATTATTCAGAGCAGGGGATCCATCTTAACCTTTTAAGTACTTCATAACCTGCTGAAGCACTTTTGCTAGAAATGTGATTAAAATGACATTTAGATAGCAATGAAATCTTTCAGAAGTACATATTTACTGTTTAAAATGTGGGCACAGTCTTCAAAAGACTGAATTTATATTTTTTCAGCAATTTGTTACTCTATTAAAATAATTAATTTTAACTTTAATATATATTCAGATATATCTTAATATGAATCTGTTATATTATATTTGTCAATCAACATTATGTTTGGCCTATATAAAATAGATTTTAAAATAGCCTTTGCTTCAGAGAACTTAAAATCTAGAGAATACACAGAGAAAGACAGGACAAACTGGGAAGTTCAGATGAAAGAGTCAATTACATAATTTTTTTAAAAATCAAAATGTCTTTTCTCTGTTTGTGGGCCACATGGCAGAAGTTAAAACAGGAGGAGAAATTTGAGCGAGGAGAGCAATGGAGGCCTGCAACAGAGTTTTTTTTCCTACAGTGGAGCAGCATGTAAGAATGGACAAAGATTCAGAGCCAGATCCCCTTTTAGGATCAAGGCCACAAAATGGCAATACAACATATTTAGTATTAAGAAAAAGAAAAAAATCAAGCAATACCTTTCAATGTACATAGCAGGTTTGTCATTTTTTTTTGGTTTCCAACAGCCATTATAATAAGTTGGCTGTTTAATAAATAATAATAGTAATCAATAAAAATAGTAATAACTACTTATTTTACACAGCACCATACTGCATGAAGGTTCCCCAAATGTTCTGAAAACCATATATAGAAAACACGTTATCCATGCTGCCACCATACAGTCATCTAGATTGGTTGAAACATGACAATTGCTGAACAGTGAACACTATATAATGGTTTAGAACAGGTCAGGAAAGACACCTCATCCAATGTAATTTTAGTTAATCACACTGGAATTTAGCCAGAACATTAATGTTTAACACCCCTATTATTGTGAAAAGTGCATCGATGGCTCAATAATTCTAAGTGATTAGCACCTCTGCTTTATGTTTCTTCTAAAAGACAAAAACCGGCCAGTTTTTCTACCAGCAAGATCAAATAAATGTTGTCTTAATATTTTTTAATTGGATAAGATCTACCTCTAATCTCATGTTAACCAAAGTAACTATTAAAAATTATTTCCGTCATCATTTTCTGCAAGTAGGTTCTGTTCTAGTGTTTCCATTCTAACGTTTCCAACTAAGAAAAAAAGGCAGTATATTTCTGGGGATTTTTTTTCCTCTTTTCTGGTGTTAGCTGTTAATCAGGTTTCATCTTCATGCCTTAGAACAAGCCTTAGAACTCTCAAAAAGGCACTCCCTTCCCTTGGCCTATTGCTTAAATACAAGTTTGTTTTAAGGCAATCACTTTTGAGTTTTCAAGCCATAGACATGTATTATTAAATACTCTGGAGTGCCAACAACTACAACTCCTTCCATTCAACCACCCTCTGAAGTCAAATTGTCAGCGTCTTATTACAAATCACTTGACAGACATGATGCAAGTCTCAGAAAATAACTTTTTTGCTAGCATTAATAGGTTGACTCCATGTTAAATCGCAAACAGACAGAAAGATTACCTACTGAATTACTATTCCTTTAAGAAAATATGATTTACAACAGATTTACAAAGAACAACAATCCAGCATGCTACTGCATTAAGCTCATATATTAAAAGTGCTAACGGGAAAGGGCAGATTAAACTCAGTTGTAGAATTAGCATCTCAGAAATCTCAAATGGGAGGAGGTAAAAATAATGGTTCTGTGTGAGCAAATGTTCATAGAATTTTCAAGGACTGTTTATAATTCAAATATTTCAATCCTTTTTAACAACCAAAAAATTAAGATTTCTGATAAAGTGAGCTGAAATTTTCAAAAAGTTGTTGCCACTTTTTAAAAAAATGACAATAAACTGGCTAAAGCCATTACCCACCTGGAGGAATAAAATAGGATTTCACATGTAGAAATAAATGGAGTGTAACTTTCCCAGGAAGCTTACAATTACAGCAGATGGTACCATATGATCCTCATCCTCCTAAAAATGAATTATGCTAGGGGTGTCTGATCTAGTTTGCATTGCAGTTAGTACTGAGATTCCTGATGATTTCAATAGCCTGAAAGCTGTTTTATAGTCAACTTCAATCAGGTCTTATAACATGAGGGCAATAAATCACATTCTCTAAACTATTATATTCCATAGTCTTATTTACACCATTAAAAGCTGTACATATATTAGTATAATATTGGCTATAATATTATAATTATAATGTGGGTCCAGGGGCAGAATAGGCCTACTGCTCCTCCTGCATGTCATAAGAGGCAACTAAAAAGGGGCTGCCTGGAGAAGAATGGGCTCCAACAGGTTAGAAATTTGACCAAGACACACCATATGATGAGCAAGTCAACCATGTCCGTACCAGATTGGTCACAGCCTGAGTTAATAATGACCGCGTCATCCGTATCCCACCAGGGCGGATGTGACAAGTATACTACTGGTGTAACCCCAACAAAGAGAATCCGTGGAAGAGATAACATCATCATAGACATATGGAATGCAAGGACACTGAGACAATAGGGAGGTTGAAAGAACTCACGTACGAAATGGAACAATATACCTGGCATCTCCTAGGAATCTCTAAGGTCAGATAGAAGAACTTTGGAGAGGCACTAATGGAAGAAGGCCACTCTATGACAGTGGAGAGGACAAACATGTCAACAGCGTAGGATTTCTTATGCATAAAGATATCAAAAAATCAGTATTGGGATGCCGTCCAACGTCCAGCAGGGTTATTTCCATCCATCTAAAGGCAGTACGGTTTAATATCACAGTGGTACAAGTCTACACTCCTACAACAGACTATGATGATGAGCAAATTGAGGATTTTTACAATCAGCTCCAAGACATCATCAATAAGGTACACAAGAAAGATATCCTGATTGTACAGTGAGATTGAAATGCTATAGTGGGTAGTGATGCACAGGCAGATTGGCGAGATTATTATGGCCCTTTCTGTAATGCAGTAACCAATGAGAGAGACTTTTGGAGTTTGCCAGCTATAACATTCTGGCTCTTACAAACACATTAGGAGCACATAAAGCATCATAAAGCATAGGAGCACATAGATGATTAACGTGGCACACACCTAATGGTCTACATCACAGCCAGATTGACTACATCATGGTGCAAAACCGATTTCGTTCTGGGATTAACAGAGCTAAAACAAGGAGCATCCCCAGTGCTGATATAGGAAATGATCATGACCCTATGATATTAAATTTTTGGCTTTAGCTAATGAAAATCGTCAGGCCAAAGTTCACCAGAACCAAGTTTGATTTAGAAAGATTCAGAGACCAAAACATTGCAGAGTCATTCCAAGCAATGATGGGCTGAAAGTTTACCCCGCTGCTTGCTCTAGAGGAAGACATAGAAACAGTGACCAACAGTTTCAACACTGTAATGAATGAGGCAGCAATGGACATCCTTGGGAAACATCGTAAGAAGACAAAGCCATGGGTCACAAATGAAATACTACAAATGTGTGACATTACAAGAGAACTTAAGAGAGACAAGAACAGCACTGAGGGAGCTGATAAATACAGAGCGATTGGCAGAAATATCAAGAAAGGAATGAAGGTGGCAAAGGAGATATGGATTTAAAAACAATCCTCTAAAGTTTAAGAGTGTATCAATAATAAAATAGCAAATTAGCCTTCCAGGTTGCAAAAGATCTGACGAATGAAAGCTAACTCAATTCAAGACAAAGAAGGGAACAGCCTTACAGAAGAAAGGGACATCATCAATAGGTGGACAAATTACAGCTCTGATCTAAACAACCATCAGACAAATGGAGATCCTAGTGTCCTAGACAGATTCAACAGAGGAGGATTACTTTCCAGTACTGCGTGAAGATGTGGAGATAAGCTGTGAAATCACTCAAGAATGGAAAGGCTAAAGGTATTGAAAACATCCCAGCCAAACTAATGAAACTCAGAGTAAAAATAGTAATAGATGTACTCACCAAGATCTGCAACAAGATCTGGCCCTCTACATGGTCACAGTCACTAATCATCACACTGTCAAAGAAAGTCAACCTTCAATTGTGTCAAAATTACCACACCATAAACTTAATTAGCCAACCCAGCAAAGTGATGTTGAAAGTCATATTGAACAGATTGAAGCCACAAGCGGAGAATATCACTGCTAAAGAACAGGCTGGCTTTTGTGCTGGAAGAAGTACCACAGAACAATTTTTCAACCTTCGTGTTCTATGTGAGAAGTACTTACAACACCAGCAGGACATCTACCATGTCTTTGTTGACTTCAAGAAGGCGTTTGACAAAGTATGACATGAAACTCTCTGGGCAACCATGAAGAAGTACAATGTTGGTCATAATCTTATTCTTACCATTAAACAACTGTATGCCAAGACCAACAGTGCAGTTCTCATCAATGGCACAATAGGAGAGTAGTTTCGCATCACTGTTGGAGTCCAGCAAGGCTGCCTTCTTTTGCCCACACCCACACTGTTCAAAATCTACTTGGAGCGCATAATGACTGATGCCCTAGAAGATCACATATGCACAGTCAGCATTGGGGAGCAAAAATCTCAAATCTTTGGTTCACTAATGACATTGATGGCCTGGCAGGCAGCAAAGATGAACTTGCCAACCTTGTGAAATGATTGGATGAAACCTCCGCAAAATATGGCATGGAAATCAGTGCAGAGAAAACCAAGTGAATGACAAACAAACGTGACGGGATCAGCTCACATATCTCTGTCAGTGGACAAGGGCTGGAGACAGTGAAACAGTTCAAGTATTTGGGGGCAATCCTCACTGATGAAGGATCAAAAGCAGAAATTCTGGCAAGAACTGCACAAACAGCAGCAGCAGTGGCAAAGCTAAAGCCAATTTGGAGGAATAAGAACATCTCCCTGGAATCCAAACTGAAACTGCTGCACGCATCAGACATCTCCTTTTTTCTGTATGCATGCAAGACATGGACCCTTACGGCGGAACTTGACAGGAAAATACAGATAGTAGAGATGAGATACTTCTGTAAAATCCTGGGCATCTCTTACTTCGACCACGTCACTAGTGAAGAGGTCCACAACATCATCACCCAATGCG
The DNA here is from genome assembly GCF_965140235.1 of Caretta caretta. Classification (NCBI taxonomy): domain Eukaryota; kingdom Metazoa; phylum Chordata; order Testudines; family Cheloniidae; genus Caretta; species Caretta caretta. The sequence goes on along the minus strand of NC_134212.1, from coordinate 26,343,984 downwards.
CTGGGTAATATGAAGACCTCCTGATGACCGTGAAGAAGCGCAAGCTGAATGGTACAGCCATGTAACAGATCATCTGGCCTATCCAAGATCATCCTCCAAGGGACAGTACAGAGGAAGAGAAGAAGAGGTAGACAGAAGAAGAGAATGGACAGGAATGGACTTCGTGGAGACTCAAGCACTGACACACAATGATCAGGGGTGGAGACAATTGAGTGCTCATCAATTATGGTTCCCCAACGACCAATGCGGTTATGGGAGTGATGATGATGATGACCATGACAAGTTATCTACATTGCACTGCTGAAAATGTTCTTTTTGATAGTATCCATTGTACCTTTATTAATATAAAATAAAAGCCATTAAAGTCAACATTTTCTAAACCTTATCACAGAGTTACTGTGTTTATTTTCTTTGCTAAGTACAGCATAGGCTGAAATGTGGTAACTGCAGGGAAATGCTATATGATAATGATTGTACTGTACTTATTATTCAAAAACAATTAGCAATGACCAGACAGAATCCACCAGGCAGCACAAGTGATAGTATATGAAGGGTATATGGTCTTATTCTTCCCTGATGTTATTCCTGCCAAACATTCTAGCCTGGGAGAACTGGTGGAAATTAAAAATACCTTCACTGATGATGAGAGAGACTTCTACCCATTCTTCTCAGCCTTCAAACGTGCCAATATGTGGCTAATGAAATGTGACAAATTTCCAAAATGTGGGATTTTTTTTCTATTTTTCACCATAACTATAAAATCCACTTTTAAATATGCCTTTTCTCCATGGGAACTAAGTAAGCCAGCTGTTTGAAAAGAAAACAGGAAAATAAGAAATGTTATAATGTGCAACCATAAAGACCCCCTGCCGTGGGCCAGCAGCAGGATGAACCCAGGACTATCAGATCCCCAACACAGATTGGTACTCACTGAGCTAAGAGTACTATTCTCCATGCATTAGAAGGAAAGTGGCATACTTTGCACAATCATTTGCTAGACAGCTGAAGAAAGCTGGGGACCAAAAATCATAGATTCTATCCTTGGGTATAGGGGGAGTGTTGTCTAGTGGTTAGAGCAGTGTTTATAGACGGGGGGGGGGAGGGAGGCAGGCAGTGAGATTCATATTAGAGACCAGAGTTCTATTCCCAGTTCTGTTAGAAGTGACCATGTGCAATTTTTCAGTTAACCTGTTTGTAAAATCTAAGGAATTATACTTGCCTTCCTCCTAGGGTAAGGTATATGAGATCATGCTCAATAATAAGTGAAGAGAAGTGTAGATACGAGTTAATGGAAGAGAGGAATTTTAGGACTCATGGCCTCTTGGCTACCAGCCTAATGTAGGGTTGCCACCAGTCCAAGCTTTACCCGGATAATCCAGTTTTTGGTTTCTGTGTCCAGGTGCCATTTAGGGTTGCTGGGTGCCCGGGACCTGGCAACCCTAAATGGCACTCAAACCAAAAGGCTGGTTACTGTAGGTCGGAGGGGAGGCACTGGGTCATTAACCCGTGCCAGACCCTGCTCAGGCAGGGCCACCTCCTACCTGCCAGCAGGCTCCTTGAGACAATCAAGCAAGCAGCAAGGGGAGGGCCTCAAGGGGAAGAGGCAGAGAAGGGGTGGGGCCTCCAGGGTCCAGTTACCAGCAATTAGAAAGGTGGCAATCCTAGCCTAAGGCAACCACCTCTAAGTAGGGTTGCCAACCCTCCAGGATTGCCCTGGGGTCTCCAGGAATTAATTAAAGATTATGTCCTGTGATGTAACCTCCAGGAATATGTCCAACCAGAACTGGCAACCCTACCTCTAAGCCAAGGGTTTTTTGGAAGTCTCTCTCCCCTGCACTTGAAATATCATCCAGTTTGGCGGTGGCTGCAGACAGTGAGGCTAATTCACTCTAAATGTGGAATGTGCTTGAGAGGTCTGCTTCTCATAAAATTTAAGATTACGCATATGAAAAAGAGTTATTTTTCAGTCACTTATTCAGCAAACCACTTACTAAAAGAGATTAATGAGAGCAATCAAGGTCAGATTTCAAACACTGAAGAACCTGTGGATACATAATTTTCAATCCTCTCTTATTTGACTGGTTTTCTTCCTTAAGAAGATTTGGGGACTCTCTGATAGGATGTTTGTTAAGATCCTAGAAAAACTTAAAAGCAGAAATTATTTCTTGAATAACATCCTATGAACTGGGCTTCGTTCCACTGCCTTGTAGAAACTTTGTCCAAGAAGAAAGATTTAGTTTCTTCCACCATAGACAGAACATAGAGCAAAAACTCCACAGTCAAAAAACTTAGAGATTACTGCCCTACTAAGGAAAAAAACCTAACATAGGGGAGAATATAGCCCTTAAAAACTGAAGCCAATAGTAAACTGAATTCTATTCATACTTTGCCTTTATTCATACTGCTTCAATAAGGAGAATGTTTCAAAGAGGAATCAGCATCTGAATATAGGTTCAAACATATACAGATTGTTGCCATTGTCCAAATATATTAATACAAGGTGAAAAATTAATAAATCATATTATAATAAACATATTGTAGAATAGACTGGATCAACTAAATTCTGGTAAGAAATGCAGGTAGATTTGAAACACTGTGCCAGACATTTAAATAAAACTGAAATCATTGACTATCACTAGCATCTAGGCACCAAACGCAAAACATTATGTGTCCCCGAGAAATGATGACGGTCTGTTCTTGGCTTTCATTATTCCATGAAAGCTTTGCGGAAATATGAGGTTTGTATTTTGCTTTGAAGTCGTTCTGACATCTTGCTTTAATGAGCTCCACAGTAAAGGGGCCTCTAAAGAGAGCTCTGTCCTTGCTGCTCCTGAGATTTTTGACTCTGGACTGGATCAGCCTCAGTATTCCCACTGAGTCAATAGACCATTCAGAATCATGAAGACTAAGACAAGTACCTTGAAGTGCATCCACAATCCAAGAGGAACCAGTAAAGGGACTGATGTGATGTGCTTTTGACAGCTTTTCTTGCTTTAAAAGGCTGGCTACTGCAAGCAGTGGTTTCTATGCAGCCTTCAACTTCACATTCAGTAGACAGAGTTGAAATAATCTAAATTGCAGATGACAAGATGATAGACCACAGTGACTAAATACTCAGCCAAGAGAAATATGCATACATTTCCTCAAGGATAAGGAGGGTCAATTCAGTCTATATAGACTAAAGTGGCAAAATAAAGGAAATAAGCGTAAGTGACTTTTACAATTCAAGAAGCTCCATCAATCATTGATGTCTTCTTGTAAGTGCACCAAGGCAGTAGATACCATTAAATTACATTGTGAATGGTACTGAGGCACCAAAACTATCTAAAAATGTAATGAAAGAGCTTTTATAGACCTAATGAGAAGGATTTGTTGCTTTCTCAGGGCTTGTCTTCATTGCAGCAGTTAGTTCAATTTAGTAGACTCAGGTTGCTGCACTCAAGCTAGCCTAATTTGACTGCTAACAGCCATATTTTAAGAGTGATTTGATTAGCAGCACAAGTGATTGAATTAGCTGATAAGTTGCTGTAACTTGAGCTGTTGCGTTTCTACTGCATTGCTAGCTCAAGTATCAGCCTCATTGGAACTTGAACCCTCACCAGGTATATCTACACTGCAGCTGGGAGATATGATTCCCAGCACAGTAAACAGACTTGTGCCAGCTTAACCTGACTTGAGTGCTAAACATAGCATAGATGTTGTAGCACTGGCAGCAGGTTGGGCTAGCCACATGAGTCCAAGGCCACCCAACCCGCTGAGTCCAAGCTCAGGCAGCTACTTCTGCCAAAGTCCACCCTGTTATTTTTAATCACTCTAGTTCAAGGTGAGTAGACAGAATCATGCTAACTCATGCTGGGAATCACACCTCCCAGCTGCAGCACAGACATACCCTGAGGAGCCAGCGAGCTCAAGGTTAAAGCACCGCTTAAGCACCAGTCTAGAGATTTGTGTGTGGGGACAGGAGTTAAGTTAGGATTAATGCTTGAGTGACAACTCAGGCTAATTGTGCTGTGGGAAGATACACCCTCAGCTCACCTCAGTGTACTGTATACAGTAAATTAAAACCTTACATAAGATGCATTAATAATGAGATGTGGGGAAATGCCCTGAAAAGTATAAACACAAGATATGTAAGCTCAGTCTTAAGAAGCAAGATTCTGATGATTACTCTATTACATTGAAAAAGAGAATAGAAAGACAGAGTGACACCTCTGAAGAACTTTAAGACCAGGTACAAAATCTCAACATTGCACTGCTAATCTAAAGGCTCTCTAAATGACAAGCAAAGGTGTCCAAGTAGTCACAATGAGGGAGATTTTCAAACGCATAGAGGGCAGTTAGATGTCTAACTCACATTGTCTTTCAATGAAGTTGGGCACCTAGCTCTTTGTGTTTTTGAGAACTTCCTTCTGTATCTTTCTGTTACTGGTTATTAGACAACACATGAATTGATGTTACTGAGGGAGACAACATCACAATTTTAAAAACAGCATCTGGTAATCCAGAAAAAAAAAACAAGTGATAGTCCAAGCTCCAATCCCAGCACATCCCTGATATATTTTTTCAGACAAAATAACAAAAGGAGAATATTCTCCAGACTCAATCTCTTATTCTTCTCTGCTCAAACTAGCAATAGTTGTGAGAGCTAAATAATGCATAATCAGTTTCTATTCAAATCGTTTGAAAAGGAGTTCTAGCACTGTGTGCTCTGTTAGAGATGGGAAATTAAAAAAGACCAATATACAGGGGTTTTAGCAGTTCCAATCACAACAGCCTTCAGTCAAATCCAACAGAGAAAAATGTGATGTATCAAAACCTGGAATGAGCATCTGGAGATGATGTTACATCCCAAGTTAAAGCACGACAGAGAAATTATTCGAGAGACACTCTCTGACTTGTCAAATCCACAAAGTAGACCATAGCATGTTTTCAGAATACAGAATGCTCAGATTTCACAGTAAACTTCATTAAACCTGTATTTTCCCCTCTCAGATTCACCTACAGTATCTACTTTGTGGCTTGAATGCCTCCTGTACCCTGAATAAGAAAATAAGAAAGCTGCAATTGTGACACTTCCCCACAAGATGGCACCAAATCTATAGCCTACAAATAAGGTTCAAAGGGAAAGGAGCAGTGAAAAAATTATGGTCAGATTCCTAAGCAACAGAACACTTTATAATGTTTGATATAAAATTTTACTAAAATAAACTCTCTTTTCTTTCTGAGGTATTAAATACTGTAGAACCCCAAAATTATAGTCTAAACCAGGTCCTTCCTTCCTGAAGTCAATGGCTACTTTTCCCATTATTGAAAGGATTTTAATAGTACGAACTGTTTCTAAAATCTAAAACATTTATTCTCCAATGTATTCATAAATGAGCATAAAATATTTTAGATATTAAGAGAAGCCACACAACCCTGATTATTCATTCTCCAGTCTATAACATTGTCAGATTAGGATCAACAGTCTTGCACAGTTTTATCTTTTTGCTAAAATTAGAGATGGGACTAAACCCAAAATCCAAGAGGAATATACCATAAGCTTCGGGAAACTTCAAATGAAGAGTCAAGTTTCACAGCTGGCCCCATCTTTAAAATAAGGTGAAGCAATATCAATGGGTACCTAAACTTTGAGATGGCTCAAATATAGATTAGAATTTTGTGGGTCTGGACCATCTCTTGTTTTTAATGAATTCAGATAAAGACATGAACCATAATTCACATGAAGGGCTAACATTATCGCTAATCAAAAACATACATACCGTCTTTTCTCCAAACTAAGCATAATGTTCCTGCCAAAAACTTTTTACAAAATTTACAAAATTGTTATTAAAGTACCAAACTGGTAGAACTCGAGGCTAAAGTTTATCCACAAATCAAGTGAAGCAGCTTAACAAGCTTACCTCTTCTCTGTCCCAACCATTACTGGAAGTACCACCATGAAGGCTTTGAAGATAGTTTGAGCAACTTGGCACACTAATACAAGCCAGTTAATGCTGAATATGATCATATTTTATGTGCTGTGGATCTTTGTCCATTAAGAACTGGATCGAGACACCAGCTCATTTTACACAGACTACCAAAGAGATGCTGGCAACTGTAGGTTATTACCACATCGGTGTGGATTTGAACCAGTGACCTCTAGGTGCTCTATCCTATCACCAGTCCCCAGAGCTTCTCTAATGTTTAGCAAATGTGTGCAACAAAGGCTGACAAAAATCTGTTTGCTTCTCTGACATTACTCCTTTTTTTAAGGAATTAGGACAAAAGATTTTTCTCCCCTTTTAATATTTTATATATACTGCTAAGACAGTCTTTCAGGCACTCCAGAAAATACTTTCCATAGTAGTTTTCAATTAGTTGGTTGAAATATACAGATAAACATTTTGTTGTTAAAAAACGCTGTGCATTATGACATTTATTTGAAAGACACACCTCAGAGAGAGAAGCAAAAAGAATCTAGAGTGCTCACTACTTTAATAATCTATTGGTAGTCCTCCCATTTTACTGTCAATCAGGTAGTCAGGGAGAACTGCAAGCCCTTTCTACCTTAGCTATTTCTACAAAACTGGATCCAATGATTTTTAAGAGCAGCTTCAGCAATGACAAAACACAAATGATTCAGATCAATACAGGCAGCTGACACAAAGAGAAAGGGCATTTACAGTACATCATCATAAACCTACAACATACAACAGCCATTACTCCTACATGCACTCTCAGAACCACCAAATAACTGGTTTAGGTACAAATGAATGTTTATAGCACCCTATAGGAAATACCTGCATAATTCTTATTGTTATTAAGGAAAGATCTGCATCATGCTACAAATACCTTTCTGATTATTTTTTTTAAAACAATATGGACATTTTGCATTTGACCACGGGACAAGACTTGCCCAGCTAAACAGAGTGAGAGGACATACATCATCCCACACATGGCCCCACAGAGATTAGGCAGAAAAAGTAACGCAGAGTTGTCTGTTATACCTTTCCCATGGGATAGGAAAGATGTCCTAGCAGACATGGCACTGAGCTGTGACTCAGGAGACCTGGCTTCAATTTCAAGTTCACTCGCAGATCTCCTGCATGACTGTGGCAAGTATAATCTGTGCCACAATTTCATCTCTAAAATAATTAGGAATATTAGTTCTCTACCTCACAGGGGTGTGGTGAAAAGAAAATCCATTAATAACTTTGACGTGCACAGACAGTATGGTGATGAGGGCCAGATAAGTAACTAGCTAGAAATATAGACTCTGAGGCAGCAAGGTTCCATTGTAAGGACTACCTAGCCTCCTCCAAAGCTTTAAACAACCCTCTTCAGAGGGACAACAGAAGATGTTGAGCAGTGAGTAAAGCCTGCAGTCTCTAACTCAAACAGACAGATTAAATAGTATTGTTCATGCATGTTCTAATACAGATCGACCCATCTCTTTGATAAAGATTAACAACAAATTAATACAGTACATCCTTATCTACCACATGGTTGATAAATCACCATAAATGTTTCACTAATCACTGTTTAGCACACAGTGCTGCACAATAACTGTCTAATTAAATCTCAATTATAGGAGTACAGTACTTGGGAATATGATTTTAAGCACTGACAAATTGTGTTAACCATGACTGTAAAAAAATGTTCTGTATTTTTTCCCCCAACAAAAATATATCAAAATAGAGATGTGAGAAAAACTCAGAACAACATGAAAACTCACAGTTAAGGAATAAATCTCCAATATTAAACCACGGCAGGGGGTTCTTAATGTTGTACTGTTGTGTTTTATTGCACTGGAGGGTTGTTTGTTAAAAAAAAAATCATGAAATTTTCCTGCTTTTGAGGGTTTTTAATTGGATCCATGGCAGTCTTATTACAATATGAAAATGCTAGTGTGCCCATATGCTTATTGTGAAGTTCTGGGTGCCTCCTGGGAGCTGCTGAGTGCCAAGTGCAATGAAATAAGTGGATATTGAGGGTGCTCAGCTGCTCCCCGCATGGGGTCCTTTCTGGCTGATTGCGCTCCCTATTGCTGAATGTTAAACTGTTGGTATTCCCTCTTTTTCTGTCAGTACATAATCTGAGGTATTGTCTGTTTTCCCTGTTTTAAAAATCTGTTTGAGAAACAGTAAACATGCAACACAGGCATTTTATTTATAAAATGTTCATAAAACACGTTTTACTTTTTAAAATTTGTGAAGGTTTACTTATTGGACACAACATAGAGAAATGTCTGTGATTAAGGGTACACATGCAATCCCAGCTATAAATGGTTTCACAACCCACTTCAGCTTCATCAAGTGCTTTGCTCGCAAAAGAAGTTTATCGCTTGAGAAGAGATGCTGGTCTGGCATACCGTACCCATGGGACTAGCAGGGCAGCAGCTGTGCAGAGCAGAACAGTTTAAATAGGAGTTTTAGCCCGAGATCCACAGCAATAGATAAGGAACATCCACAGACCTCAAGCTGTAAATGTGATCCCCGCTTTGCCTCCACATCCCTCCAAGCCCCACTTTCATTAAATAACTGGCTCCTCTGCAAATCTCCCTCCCCACCAGCCCACGGTCACCCTCCCCCTCTTCAGTTTGTGACAACTCTATATGGGAACTTAACGCTTCTCTGGGCAGCAGCAATTTAATGCCTTATCCACTACTGCTTACACTGCCCAAATTCAGTGTCACTCTAATTCTTTCCCATATATTATAGCCATAGATACAGCTATGCAACGGCAGGCAACATACTGCATACTTGCCATTCCCATACACATGTCCTTCCCTTGCTCCCAACTCTCCTGTGTGATTAGAGCCCACCCTGTTCCCCTCGACACTGTGCAAGTGGAGGAGAACTTATGGCCCTTAGTACTCATGTTGCCCTCCAGACACCTTGAATGTTATCAAAGAACGTTTGTCTCAACAACACATGGACTTAACTATTAAAGTCAGCACATTGTAATTGTAGGCTTATTTCTGAAGCTGGCTGAAACTTGGGATTTCTGGTTCACAGAAGATTTTGCTATTTCATAATTTCCTGTGAATTGGAAACTCCCCTAAAAACTGTTTCAGGAACACAATCACATGGTGTTTCCAAAACAAAATATGCTCTGGGGACCAGCAGCTACTGACTGAAATTGACGTGATTCTTGTCAGTTTTACCACACTATTCACTGGGCTCCCAGAGCTCCCACAGTCTGAGGCTCCCAGGTAGCCTTGGGATAGTCCTGATGGTAGACTCCAGGGCTTCCAGACTCCTGGGGCAGCTGGTTACCATGGCTAACCACTTCAGAGAGCCCCCCACGACTCAGTTTCCAGGAGCCTGGCTACACAGCAGGGAGCATGGAAGCCCAGATTCAAGATGGTGTTCTAAGGGCTTCCAGACTCTCTGCTGCAGGTCCAAGGGGGAGCCAAATCCCAGCTTGAGCTGGGAGTCCCAGGATTTTCACACCCCAGCTCCACTGCACAGAGCCTGGAGACTCTGACATGGCACGGCTGTCCCAGAGCACAGGCTCTCCAGCAGCCTGCCAGAGAACCAGGCAGGATTCCATCAGAACTCTGCATGTGAGTCAGTGAAAATTTGTTGAACACAACAAGTTTCCACAAAACATTTCGGGTTCGAGGAAACAGCATTTTCCACCCCAAAAAAAATATTTTATCAGAAAAATCAGCTCAGTTTGTCATCATAATCTATATTACAATATACAAACCATTTTTCCCCAGTGGGAGAACAAAATAAATAAATCACATAACAAAAATTATGTCAATGAAGAGTCAATATCCCTTCACACTCTGATGCCTTCATTGCATCAGAAATCACTTTGCAGTGGTTTGAAAGACAAGAAGAAAGCAAGGCTGAACACCATACTGCAACTTATGCACCATGCCTACAGTAATTTTTCAATTATATGAATGTTTCGATTTTATGAACTCCTCATTCTCCAATTAGATTATTAAGAGGTTTTACTGTACCTCAAGTTATTCCGAAGTCAGAAATTTATCATTCTGACTCCACAGTAGAATCTCAGGGAAGGTGTGAAGGAGAAACCCTTTGCTTAAACAGAAATGGTTTACATAATTAGCAAACATGAAAAGATTTATTAATATGAGAAGTAAATGGATTTTTGTTTAAAGATTAAGGGCCAGATTCTGTCTCTGCTCCGGCTGCTTTGTGCTGCCTGATCAATGAAAACCAGTTGGAAACCTGGCTTAAATAGCTGGACTGCTTGGATGGCATAGGATTGGACTACCTGCTCCTTTGCAACGCCACGTTCTACATAGTGGTGTAGGGGGCACTGCTGGAGAAAAAGGAGTATAGCCAGGTTTTTCAATTTGATTCCCCAGCTGCTATAACGTTCCCTTTGAGTCAATTTCACAATCAGTGCAATACAGAACAGCCTTCAGCTATCTTCACACCGCACGAGACCCTAAAATATGAACTCTCATCAGCTCCTCTCCTGTAATCTTTTGAAGGCGTAATTCAGACGGTAAGTTCCTGACCAATTTAAAGCAACTTTGTCTTGCTTAGGGGACCAGATAGTACGGCCCAAAGCAGATCTGGCCCTAAATGAGAACTAGTGTCAATCTGTGTGAATAAAAAGAATGAAGCCTGCATCCCCAGAAGGACTATATTTTGCTTTAGGGATACTACCAGAAGACTATACTTCTGAAGAAACACGTGCAGCCTTTTTTTTCTCCCACAAGAACAAAAACAGAAGCAAGAGAAGAATGAAATTGGAAATGATTTCTACATATAGAAGATTCTATGGGCTGACATGCCTATAATCATAAACTAAATCTCCTTTGATTCAATCTATTAGTCCAAGAGGGAAAGTTTGTATAAATTCTGCCTTTAAAGTGTCTTAAACAATATGAGAGTTGGTTAATTAAGCAGTAATATTCTATTCAGTGCATTTTGTTATACTTTAACGGCACAGTAAGACCAGTATTCAGCTTAACATTGTCCCTTAGTGCCTCAGAGCAGAGGTTCCTAAACTGGCATCTGTGGACCTATGGTAATCTGTAGAGTACTTGCTGGTAGCCAGTGTAGAGCTGGCTGTTCATATGGTACAGGGTCTATCTCTTCTTTCCAACTTCTCTGCAGGTGGAGGTCTAGCTGCCTCTGTTAGAAGTTGCTGTTAAAGAGCAGAAGAGGAAATATGCATTTCTTTTTAGCAAAGCAAATGGAACTGCTGGTCACTAGTGGGAGAGATGTTCTTGACACAAGGGAATGGGACAGCCAGAGAAAACAGAGGAGAAAGGTCCAGGCAGCAGGGAAAGCAAACAGAACAGATGGGAGAAGAAATGAAACACAGAGCAAAAAAGGCAAATAAGACAAAATACTTCTTGACTAAAAACAGGTACAAATACATTAAATAATTGTATCACAGACCATCTGTCTTCCGTTTTGTGATGACATAGTGTCTATGTAAAAATTACAGCAATTGCTCACATGGAGAAGTAACAGCAATCTCTCAATGCCATATCATAAATAAGTACTTCAACAAACAAAAAACCCACTAGCACACTACTTTTCTTCCTTGCCCTGCTTCCAACTGCTTCTTAGTAGTGTGCTGTATTTACCTTATTTGGGCCATAAAACAGTGTTCAATAACTACAATTTTATTCAATGTGACCACAGAACTTTCAAATACGGAAGATCCTTATCTGCCATATAATGTCTCTAGTAGACCAAAATACTACAGTGCTAAAGACAGATTCTGGAACAAACTGTAGTTCTATTCATAACTCAGTGAAATAATAAACCATTCATTGCCCACACTCCCCCTGATACCCTTCAACAGCCATCATCATCCCAACACAATATCAAAAATATCTCCCTATAGGGCAGGGGTGGGCAAACTACAGCCCGGGCCTTCCCCTGCTCTGGTACTCCAGCCGGGGAGCGGGGTCGGGGGCTCCTGAAAGCAGTGGCATGTCCTCCCTCCACCTGGGAACCATGGCTAATGGGAGCTGCAGGGGCGGTGCCTGCAAACAGGGCAGTGCGCAGAGCTGCCTGCCCGCGCCTCTGCATAGGAGCTGGAGTGGGAACATGCCGCTGCTTCTGGGAGCTGCTTGAGGTAAGCGTCACCTGGAGCCTGCACCCCTTACCGCCTCCTATGCCCCAACCCCCTGCCCCAGCCCTGATCCCCCTCCAGCCCTCTGAACCTCTCGGTCCCAGCCCGGAGCACGCTCCTGCACCCTCAACCCTCATCCCCAGCCCCACCCCACAGCTCACACCCCCAGCAGGAGCCCTCACCCCCTCCCACACCCCAACCCTCAATTTCATGAGCATTCATGGCCCGCCATACAATTTCCATACCCAGATGTGGCCCTCAGGCCAAAATGTTTGCCTACCCCTGCTGTAGGGCCTCTTTCCCTCACCAACCACCATCTTATCCCCAGTCACATTTCATAATCATCTTAATGAAAATTTTCTTCCTGGGCCTTCTAGTTTCTTTCTTCAAAGTAAATCTTTCTTCTGATATCACCTACTGATATCACCATCTTAAGCAGCTTTCTTGACCATGACACCTTGCTGATTTTCTACTCTCTCTAAAAATCAAATCCTATTCTGCAAGCTTCCCAGCTTCCATGTTCAGGACATGACCTGGATTTTTCACCAATTATAAAAAAGGGTTAAAACTGGAACACTTCTAGTGGTTTTTTTTTAGGTCAAGAAATAGTCTCCCAGAAGATGAGAGTGCACTTAAAAAAAAAAAAAAAAAGTCTGACATCTTTACTGCCAACTTCTGATTCAACATGACACATGCATATTTCTCAAAGTAGGTGATTTTTTCCAGCATCTTGATAGTATAAAAGAGTTTATCAAAAAACATTAAACAAGTGTCATTAACACGGAATGAAAGAACAAGAAAAGCTATGATAGTGTCTACATTCATTCAGCTTTTCCCCTCACTCCAAACTCTTCATCACTTTATTCCAATGAACAGGGCAAATTCTCAGTTTGGCAATAATTTGTTTTGACTACAAAATAAAAACAGATATTTCAGGTGCTCCAGAAGAAGTCATTTGGACTTTTCCCATTATTGAAAGGATTTTAATAGTACGAACTGTTTCTAAAATCTAAAACATTTATTCTCCAATGTATTCATAAATGAGCATAAAATATTTTAGATATTAAGAGAAGCCACACAACCCTGATTATTCATTCTCCAGTCTATAACATTGTCAGATTAGGATCAACAGTCTTGCACAGTTTTATCTTTTTGCTAAAATTAGAGATGGGACTAAACCCAAAATCCAAGAGGAATATACCATAAGCTTCGGGAAACTTCAAATGAAGAGTCAAGTTTCACAGCTGGCCCCATCTTTAAAATAAGGTGAAGCAATATCAATGGGTACCTAAACTTTGAGATGGCTCAAATATAGATTAGAATTTTGTGGGTCTGGACCATCTCTTGTTTTTAATGAATTCAGATAAAGACATGAACCATAATTCACATGAAGGGCTAACATTATCGCTAATCAAAAACATACATACCGTCTTTTCTCCAAACTAAGCATAATGTTCCTGCCAAAAACTTTTTACAAAATTTACAAAATTGTTATTAAAGTACCAAACTGGTAGAACTCGAGGCTAAAGTTTATCCACAAATCAAGTGAAGCAGCTTAACAAGCTTACCTCTTCTCTGTCCCAACCATTACTGGAAGTACCACCATGAAGGCTTTGAAGATAGTTTGAGCAACTTGGCACACTAATACAAGCCAGTTAATGCTGAATATGATCATATTTTATGTGCTGTGGATCTTTGTCCATTAAGAACTGGATCGAGACACCAGCTCATTTTACACAGACTACCAAAGAGATGCTGGCAACTGTAGGTTATTACCACATCGGTGTGGATTTGAACCAGTGACCTCTAGGTGCTCTATCCTATCACCAGTCCCCAGAGCTTCTCTAATGTTTAGCAAATGTGTGCAACAAAGGCTGACAAAAATCTGTTTGCTTCTCTGACATTACTCCTTTTTTTAAGGAATTAGGACAAAAGATTTTTCTCCCCTTTTAATATTTTATATATACTGCTAAGACAGTCTTTCAGGCACTCCAGAAAATACTTTCCATAGTAGTTTTCAATTAGTTGGTTGAAATATACAGATAAACATTTTGTTGTTAAAAAACGCTGTGCATTATGACATTTATTTGAAAGACACACCTCAGAGAGAGAAGCAAAAAGAATCTAGAGTGCTCACTACTTTAATAATCTATTGGTAGTCCTCCCATTTTACTGTCAATCAGGTAGTCAGGGAGAACTGCAAGCCCTTTCTACCTTAGCTATTTCTACAAAACTGGATCCAATGATTTTTAAGAGCAGCTTCAGCAATGACAAAACACAAATGATTCAGATCAATACAGGCAGCTGACACAAAGAGAAAGGGCATTTACAGTACATCATCATAAACCTACAACATACAACAGCCATTACTCCTACATGCACTCTCAGAACCACCAAATAACTGGTTTAGGTACAAATGAATGTTTATAGCACCCTATAGGAAATACCTGCATAATTCTTATTGTTATTAAGGAAAGATCTGCATCATGCTACAAATACCTTTCTGATTATTTTTTTTAAAACAATATGGACATTTTGCATTTGACCACGGGACAAGACTTGCCCAGCTAAACAGAGTGAGAGGACATACATCATCCCACACATGGCCCCACAGAGATTAGGCAGAAAAAGTAACGCAGAGTTGTCTGTTATACCTTTCCCATGGGATAGGAAAGATGTCCTAGCAGACATGGCACTGAGCTGTGACTCAGGAGACCTGGCTTCAATTTCAAGTTCACTCGCAGATCTCCTGCATGACTGTGGCAAGTATAATCTGTGCCACAATTTCATCTCTAAAATAATTAGGAATATTAGTTCTCTACCTCACAGGGGTGTGGTGAAAAGAAAATCCATTAATAACTTTGACGTGCACAGACAGTATGGTGATGAGGGCCAGATAAGTAACTAGCTAGAAATATAGACTCTGAGGCAGCAAGGTTCCATTGTAAGGACTACCTAGCCTCCTCCAAAGCTTTAAACAACCCTCTTCAGAGGGACAACAGAAGATGTTGAGCAGTGAGTAAAGCCTGCAGTCTCTAACTCAAACAGACAGATTAAATAGTATTGTTCATGCATGTTCTAATACAGATCGACCCATCTCTTTGATAAAGATTAACAACAAATTAATACAGTACATCCTTATCTACCACATGGTTGATAAATCACCATAAATGTTTCACTAATCACTGTTTAGCACACAGTGCTGCACAATAACTGTCTAATTAAATCTCAATTATAGGAGTACAGTACTTGGGAATATGATTTTAAGCACTGACAAATTGTGTTAACCATGACTGTAAAAAAATGTTCTGTATTTTTTCCCCCAACAAAAATATATCAAAATAGAGATGTGAGAAAAACTCAGAACAACATGAAAACTCACAGTTAAGGAATAAATCTCCAATATTAAACCACGGCAGGGGGTTCTTAATGTTGTACTGTTGTGTTTTATTGCACTGGAGGGTTGTTTGTTAAAAAAAAAATCATGAAATTTTCCTGCTTTTGAGGGTTTTTAATTGGATCCATGGCAGTCTTATTACAATATGAAAATGCTAGTGTGCCCATATGCTTATTGTGAAGTTCTGGGTGCCTCCTGGGAGCTGCTGAGTGCCAAGTGCAATGAAATAAGTGGATATTGAGGGTGCTCAGCTGCTCCCCGCATGGGGTCCTTTCTGGCTGATTGCGCTCCCTATTGCTGAATGTTAAACTGTTGGTATTCCCTCTTTTTCTGTCAGTACATAATCTGAGGTATTGTCTGTTTTCCCTGTTTTAAAAATCTGTTTGAGAAACAGTAAACATGCAACACAGGCATTTTATTTATAAAATGTTCATAAAACACGTTTTACTTTTTAAAATTTGTGAAGGTTTACTTATTGGACACAACATAGAGAAATGTCTGTGATTAAGGGTACACATGCAATCCCAGCTATAAATGGTTTCACAACCCACTTCAGCTTCATCAAGTGCTTTGCTCGCAAAAGAAGTTTATCGCTTGAGAAGAGATGCTGGTCTGGCATACCGTACCCATGGGACTAGCAGGGCAGCAGCTGTGCAGAGCAGAACAGTTTAAATAGGAGTTTTAGCCCGAGATCCACAGCAATAGATAAGGAACATCCACAGACCTCAAGCTGTAAATGTGATCCCCGCTTTGCCTCCACATCCCTCCAAGCCCCACTTTCATTAAATAACTGGCTCCTCTGCAAATCTCCCTCCCCACCAGCCCACGGTCACCCTCCCCCTCTTCAGTTTGTGACAACTCTATATGGGAACTTAACGCTTCTCTGGGCAGCAGCAATTTAATGCCTTATCCACTACTGCTTACACTGCCCAAATTCAGTGTCACTCTAATTCTTTCCCATATATTATAGCCATAGATACAGCTATGCAACGGCAGGCAACATACTGCATACTTGCCATTCCCATACACATGTCCTTCCCTTGCTCCCAACTCTCCTGTGTGATTAGAGCCCACCCTGTTCCCCTCGACACTGTGCAAGTGGAGGAGAACTTATGGCCCTTAGTACTCATGTTGCCCTCCAGACACCTTGAATGTTATCAAAGAACGTTTGTCTCAACAACACATGGACTTAACTATTAAAGTCAGCACATTGTAATTGTAGGCTTATTTCTGAAGCTGGCTGAAACTTGGGATTTCTGGTTCACAGAAGATTTTGCTATTTCATAATTTCCTGTGAATTGGAAACTCCCCTAAAAACTGTTTCAGGAACACAATCACATGGTGTTTCCAAAACAAAATATGCTCTGGGGACCAGCAGCTACTGACTGAAATTGACGTGATTCTTGTCAGTTTTACCACACTATTCACTGGGCTCCCAGAGCTCCCACAGTCTGAGGCTCCCAGGTAGCCTTGGGATAGTCCTGATGGTAGACTCCAGGGCTTCCAGACTCCTGGGGCAGCTGGTTACCATGGCTAACCACTTCAGAGAGCCCCCCACGACTCAGTTTCCAGGAGCCTGGCTACACAGCAGGGAGCATGGAAGCCCAGATTCAAGATGGTGTTCTAAGGGCTTCCAGACTCTCTGCTGCAGGTCCAAGGGGGAGCCAAATCCCAGCTTGAGCTGGGAGTCCCAGGATTTTCACACCCCAGCTCCACTGCACAGAGCCTGGAGACTCTGACATGGCACGGCTGTCCCAGAGCACAGGCTCTCCAGCAGCCTGCCAGAGAACCAGGCAGGATTCCATCAGAACTCTGCATGTGAGTCAGTGAAAATTTGTTGAACACAACAAGTTTCCACAAAACATTTCGGGTTCGAGGAAACAGCATTTTCCACCCCAAAAAAAATATTTTATCAGAAAAATCAGCTCAGTTTGTCATCATAATCTATATTACAATATACAAACCATTTTTCCCCAGTGGGAGAACAAAATAAATAAATCACATAACAAAAATTATGTCAATGAAGAGTCAATATCCCTTCACACTCTGATGCCTTCATTGCATCAGAAATCACTTTGCAGTGGTTTGAAAGACAAGAAGAAAGCAAGGCTGAACACCATACTGCAACTTATGCACCATGCCTACAGTAATTTTTCAATTATATGAATGTTTCGATTTTATGAACTCCTCATTCTCCAATTAGATTATTAAGAGGTTTTACTGTACCTCAAGTTATTCCGAAGTCAGAAATTTATCATTCTGACTCCACAGTAGAATCTCAGGGAAGGTGTGAAGGAGAAACCCTTTGCTTAAACAGAAATGGTTTACATAATTAGCAAACATGAAAAGATTTATTAATATGAGAAGTAAATGGATTTTTGTTTAAAGATTAAGGGCCAGATTCTGTCTCTGCTCCGGCTGCTTTGTGCTGCCTGATCAATGAAAACCAGTTGGAAACCTGGCTTAAATAGCTGGACTGCTTGGATGGCATAGGATTGGACTACCTGCTCCTTTGCAACGCCACGTTCTACATAGTGGTGTAGGGGGCACTGCTGGAGAAAAAGGAGTATAGCCAGGTTTTTCAATTTGATTCCCCAGCTGCTATAACGTTCCCTTTGAGTCAATTTCACAATCAGTGCAATACAGAACAGCCTTCAGCTATCTTCACACCGCACGAGACCCTAAAATATGAACTCTCATCAGCTCCTCTCCTGTAATCTTTTGAAGGCGTAATTCAGACGGTAAGTTCCTGACCAATTTAAAGCAACTTTGTCTTGCTTAGGGGACCAGATAGTACGGCCCAAAGCAGATCTGGCCCTAAATGAGAACTAGTGTCAATCTGTGTGAATAAAAAGAATGAAGCCTGCATCCCCAGAAGGACTATATTTTGCTTTAGGGATACTACCAGAAGACTATACTTCTGAAGAAACACGTGCAGCCTTTTTTTTCTCCCACAAGAACAAAAACAGAAGCAAGAGAAGAATGAAATTGGAAATGATTTCTACATATAGAAGATTCTATGGGCTGACATGCCTATAATCATAAACTAAATCTCCTTTGATTCAATCTATTAGTCCAAGAGGGAAAGTTTGTATAAATTCTGCCTTTAAAGTGTCTTAAACAATATGAGAGTTGGTTAATTAAGCAGTAATATTCTATTCAGTGCATTTTGTTATACTTTAACGGCACAGTAAGACCAGTATTCAGCTTAACATTGTCCCTTAGTGCCTCAGAGCAGAGGTTCCTAAACTGGCATCTGTGGACCTATGGTAATCTGTAGAGTACTTGCTGGTAGCCAGTGTAGAGCTGGCTGTTCATATGGTACAGGGTCTATCTCTTCTTTCCAACTTCTCTGCAGGTGGAGGTCTAGCTGCCTCTGTTAGAAGTTGCTGTTAAAGAGCAGAAGAGGAAATATGCATTTCTTTTTAGCAAAGCAAATGGAACTGCTGGTCACTAGTGGGAGAGATGTTCTTGACACAAGGGAATGGGACAGCCAGAGAAAACAGAGGAGAAAGGTCCAGGCAGCAGGGAAAGCAAACAGAACAGATGGGAGAAGAAATGAAACACAGAGCAAAAAAGGCAAATAAGACAAAATACTTCTTGACTAAAAACAGGTACAAATACATTAAATAATTGTATCACAGACCATCTGTCTTCCGTTTTGTGATGACATAGTGTCTATGTAAAAATTACAGCAATTGCTCACATGGAGAAGTAACAGCAATCTCTCAATGCCATATCATAAATAAGTACTTCAACAAACAAAAAACCCACTAGCACACTACTTTTCTTCCTTGCCCTGCTTCCAACTGCTTCTTAGTAGTGTGCTGTATTTACCTTATTTGGGCCATAAAACAGTGTTCAATAACTACAATTTTATTCAATGTGACCACAGAACTTTCAAATACGGAAGATCCTTATCTGCCATATAATGTCTCTAGTAGACCAAAATACTACAGTGCTAAAGACAGATTCTGGAACAAACTGTAGTTCTATTCATAACTCAGTGAAATAATAAACCATTCATTGCCCACACTCCCCCTGATACCCTTCAACAGCCATCATCATCCCAACACAATATCAAAAATATCTCCCTATAGGGCAGGGGTGGGCAAACTACAGCCCGGGCCTTCCCCTGCTCTGGTACTCCAGCCGGGGAGCGGGGTCGGGGGCTCCTGAAAGCAGTGGCATGTCCTCCCTCCACCTGGGAACCATGGCTAATGGGAGCTGCAGGGGCGGTGCCTGCAAACAGGGCAGTGCGCAGAGCTGCCTGCCCGCGCCTCTGCATAGGAGCTGGAGTGGGAACATGCCGCTGCTTCTGGGAGCTGCTTGAGGTAAGCGTCACCTGGAGCCTGCACCCCTTACCGCCTCCTATGCCCCAACCCCCTGCCCCAGCCCTGATCCCCCTCCAGCCCTCTGAACCTCTCGGTCCCAGCCCGGAGCACGCTCCTGCACCCTCAACCCTCATCCCCAGCCCCACCCCACAGCTCACACCCCCAGCAGGAGCCCTCACCCCCTCCCACACCCCAACCCTCAATTTCATGAGCATTCATGGCCCGCCATACAATTTCCATACCCAGATGTGGCCCTCAGGCCAAAATGTTTGCCTACCCCTGCTGTAGGGCCTCTTTCCCTCACCAACCACCATCTTATCCCCAGTCACATTTCATAATCATCTTAATGAAAATTTTCTTCCTGGGCCTTCTAGTTTCTTTCTTCAAAGTAAATCTTTCTTCTGATATCACCTACTGATATCACCATCTTAAGCAGCTTTCTTGACCATGACACCTTGCTGATTTTCTACTCTCTCTAAAAATCAAATCCTATTCTGCAAGCTTCCCAGCTTCCATGTTCAGGACATGACCTGGATTTTTCACCAATTATAAAAAAGGGTTAAAACTGGAACACTTCTAGTGGTTTTTTTTAGGTCAAGAAATAGTCTCCCAGAAGATGAGAGTGCACTTAAAAAAAAAAAAAAAAAGTCTGACATCTTTACTGCCAACTTCTGATTCAACATGACACATGCATATTTCTCAAAGTAGGTGATTTTTTCCAGCATCTTGATAGTATAAAAGAGTTTATCAAAAAACATTAAACAAGTGTCATTAACACGGAATGAAAGAACAAGAAAAGCTATGATAGTGTCTACATTCATTCAGCTTTTCCCCTCACTCCAAACTCTTCATCACTTTATTCCAATGAACAGGGCAAATTCTCAGTTTGGCAATAATTTGTTTTGACTACAAAATAAAAACAGATATTTCAGGTGCTCCAGAAGAAGTCATTTGGACACCAGAACACTATATGAAAAGCAGGAACTATCCCAGTAAAACCTGGACATGGGTTTTTTTTTTATCATAGTCCTCTTCAACCCCACCCTATGACATTTATAGATGATATGTGTACTTTATATTGTACTATATATAGATTACTTGCATTTGTATGTATGGGGCCAGACTTTGGCTCAGTGGCCCTATCCCCCTGTGGCCTCCCACAGACAGTGTCTGTGAAACCCAACCCCTACCCCCTGCTAGCTTTCCAGAGCAAGTGCCAGCAGCATCCTCAAACAGGTAGACACATTTCTTGCAAAAGCAGTATTGTTCTGTGTTCATATTCGGGCTGGCAGCAGCTCCAAGCACAGCCCTCTCCTCCCTCCCAAATTATTCCTACCAGGAACACAAACAAACAAACAAAAAATGTATGTGGGAGATCCAAAGGGACCTATGCTAGAGTGGACAGAGGTGAGTACAAGTGTAAGGAGGTTCACAATGACTCCTTGGCCCTTTCCTCTAAAGTACATATGAAGATCCTACAGAGAGGCTTTTATACAATCATGATTGGTGTAAATGATGTCTATCCAGATATGCCCTGCACCTGCTGGAATTTAGGCTATAAACTGCAGTCTGGTTTGAAGCATCTTGCGATACTTCACTATGTCCAGTGCCATACAAAAATAAACAATGACTAACAATCATACATTTCCCTGCACCATGCCAAAGCATAAATAGTGGACATCTACTCCTCCTAGAAGAGCACCTAACAGGAATACAGGTTTGAATAATAAAATATTTAAGTATATGGAAAGAAAAAAGTTATTCCAATAAAAGAATAAATCCATCAAATGATTTTGGTTTTGGTTTTTTTTGTTTGTTTAGAAAACCAATTACACTTTAGATAACAGCAGGTGACTCTGAACAAAGGGCCCTAACTGCAGCAAAAGCACCATGGTTTTGTTGCTCAGCAGGAGCAGGCTGCACAGTGGGACTGCACCCCCACTGTATGTTTTTGAACACTGCTCTGCAGAAGTTCTCTCCACAGCAAGGTGGAAGAAGTTTCTGGGCCAGGGCAGTAGAAAGAACAGTCAATTGGTCTACAGATACATGAGTCCACTGGCCAAAACTTTCACAGAAGAGGAATACAGTGGCTACAGATGATACTACAGAACTGGAAGTACAGGAAAATAATCCCTCTGCAAAGCCCATTTATTTGCACTTTGTGCACAACTCAAAGACTTGGTACTGTTAGAAAAATAAAGCTTCCATGTAACAAGATGGATCACAAAACCTCCACTGTAATACTCTCTAAAACCTATGTCTGACATTTGTTATACTAGTATTCCTCTTTTCATAATGCAGGAGAAATTGCAGCACCCATTAGACAATGTGTTTATCTTTCCTAGCAGCTATTCTGCTGGTTGGTCTCTGCACTATTTTTACTGAAAGAAGAGTGCTGGGGAAAAAAAGCTAAAATGTATCTAAACCCCATATTCTCTCTAATTGGCCTACACCATTCTTCAGGCTTCCCAGCACCTTTGTTTCTTCTTTCCCTCAATACTGCAAGAGGTTCTATAAAGCAGAGACTGGGAAGGATTCATTCTAAGAATGAATGCAAGATACCAGGAGCTCCTTGGAGGATAAAACTGAGGGCTTACCTGCCAAGTGAAAAGTCTTCAGCCACCTGGCTGATTTGTTTTTAACTATTGCAGGAGAGAAATAAAGGAGAAAATTCAGTCAGACCTTTCAAAAAATGAAGACAAATGAGACATTTAATTAATTTTATTCTCTCTTTGCTTGTGTGTCAGTCAGAGCCATAGTGTGCACATGTGTATTTTTTCCTATGGATGGACTTTACTTGAGTATTATTCTGCAGAATCTTATCTTTTTCCTCATGACATCTATAAAGCAACATTAGCTATGCTCTCTGGAACACTAGCTGGTAATTTCTCTTTTTGGTTCTTACTGCTTTAACCTTAAGGTTTCCATTTAGATAGTTTTATTAAGAATACTCCAGAACTGTAAGCATGGACTAGTTTCACTTATATTTATTGTATAATTTCACAGATACATTCTTCCTGACCAACGCCATTTAAAACAGACATTTAAAAAGAAATTGTGCTGAAAGTTACCATGGTGAAATGAGTTTCAGAAACTGCAGTTACCACTAAATAAGGTGTGTTTGAGACAATAGCCTTTCTGTATAATAGAAACTACAGAGTGCACAGAGTGCAAGGATGCTGTATAATTATTAATGTAAAGCCGTGTAATTTTTTCCAGCTAAGCATGACCCTGAATCACCTAGTCACTATACAATTATTTTGCAATAAACATACTGTGAATATGCAGAACGGTTCAGAATTTTCATGGTGTTCGCCAGCAATAAAGATAGTACTTCAGCCTCTTACTCCTCTTTGGGAGGCAGAAAAATTCTAAAGTTTGCATGAAAAAGAAAAATATATATATATATATATACACACACACACAACACCCCATAACAGACAAATTGTTGACATGTAACAAAAGTTACTGAAGAAAGGGAAGTGTTCTTTAAAAGAACTTTAAAAGCTCCTTTGACAATCTTTCTCCCATTAAACAGGGTTTTATTCTTCGATTCAACCTCAGAATTTGAGTTGAGGACTCAACAACTCCACCTTCAATAATAACCCTAAATTGTTAATACCATCATAATCCCACTGAAAGCATTATTAATTACACAGTAACTTAAGTTAATGTTGTTCTCATTAATCGAGCAATTAACTTGTGTCACCAATGCACATCTTGGTCTCTATTATTTGGTGTTGTAGACACAGTAACTAGTGCTATACAGGTTTTTGCTTATCTCTACAATGGCTGTGGAATATTCTATGAGAACTACTAAATACTTTCTAGGAGTCAAATGTGACCAGGGGACAAGGGAATCGTATTCTGCTTCTTGCGTCTTCCAAGCCCACAGAGAACACTTTGCAGTGTCTCTCTTCACAGCTCTGTGGAATATTAGAGGGGGTGCAGAGATGATCCCACTGTTTGTGGTGTATGAGGGGAGGAAAGGGGGAGGGAAGATAAGTGCTCTGGACAAGGTGATATCCCAACAAACTAGCATATTCTAATGCCAGAAATCTCCATGGAAATTAATGCTTTTCTGTATTACACCTCACAGTTTCTAACAATCGTGCTCCTCTCCCCCATGAAGTAGGAGCATGCAATCACAAGCAAGAAATCTGGCAGAACATCCAACAAACCAACTGTGATACCAAGGCACAGCACATAACAGGAGAACTGCATTTGGATGTCATACGTTCTACAGATTTCGGTCCAGTATACTTTATAGATCCAGGATTCCAGGAGACTCCAAGGCTATGCCACACTCAAGGACATGATGCCATTAGCCCTTTCCCCTAAGATAGGATAGTTAGATAAATATATTCCAAAGAAGGGGTCTGTGTGGATCTTAGTTATTTAAAGCACAGCCCTCGCAGTTACTGCTGTAATAAACTGCAAGAAATGGTGTTTGCTTCTGTGCACCTCTGAATAAAGAATCTATAGAACAAGGTAATGTGACTTTTGGAGAAACAGAGGCTATTAGAAAGTTGGTATAGCCTCTTCTGTGATTGGTGGGATGAGTTTCAGAGTTTTATAATACAATATGCAGCCATCCACAAAGTCTTCCAAAAGTACCATTGTTTAAAAAGAGATAAATCTGAATATTGACTGGAATGTATCTATTGCCTTGGATTTTAAGTGCTTTCCAACATAACTGGTGACCACTTGAAGGAAACTTTGTCGCTGAAGGTCAGATTGATCCCAACCAATGGGATGTATCAAAAATGTGATGTCTCTGAATAAAATGCATAGATTATTAAACCCAAATGCATTGTCCTTTAAAATATTCCAAAAAGGTTATGCTTGTCAAAGTTTGGATACTGAGCAGCCATTTGACTTTGTCAAAGGGCAATTCTTGTTTAGGGACCGCAAGCTTTTGGTGTTCAAGGAAGTATTGTCAAAAGAGTTAACACAATCTGTCCAAGAGTATCTGTTATAAATTTGTTGATGCCTAATTTAGTTTTGTTGTCAATGTGGCACTAGACAGAGCTGTCCTCCCAGCATCTTTTCATTTGTTTTGGAGACACAATCCCTGGCTGAGGCAATGAGAATGAATGAGAGAACGTCTGGAGCAGAGACTGATAGATATGCTCGCAAGATATCATGCATTGATGACCTTATGTTATTTATTACTTACTATGATTGCTCTGTTCTTAAAGCATATTAATATCATTGACAGGGTTTCGAATAGAGTCCATATAGGTGATTCATTTTTGTAAGTAACAGATACAGGGGTGGGTGTAATTGAAGTATCAAATATTGCTCAAAGACACCTCAGAAGTGTATTCCTCCAATGCTCACAGATAAATCATTAGCATTGGTGCATGTCATGTGTAGCTAGAGAAAAGACTATAGATTATACTTCCTTCTGTAGGCAAATGGAATTTAACTCTATCCACAGAACAATCCACTCTACTAAATGACCTCTATTTTTACAAACACCTTATTAAAAAATTTGTGTAACCCACCAACTACGAAACAGCATCCCTTTCATCTCGATGGAATTTGGAGTCAGTACTTACCATAATTGATTTGCCCTAGATCCTGTATTGGGACAGATAGTTTAGAGCCCTTTACCCAATGAGGAACCCCATTGACTTAATTTGGTCTTTACATGAGCTCAGGGGTATGTCACTGTAGACCCGAAACACAAGAACGCCTAAATTTAGTGACTATATTACATTTTGGTGGATAAAAACAACCAAATTACATAGGTAAAACTGAAGGGAATTTATCAGTTTGTTTAGGCAGGCCAAAATATTGCTCTACATTTTAAACCTGTATGCTTTAGCTTGAAAATAACTTATTTGATCATTAAAATACTGAAATGGGAAGTAACTAATATATTTCTGAACCACCTTTTTTAAACAGAGTAGCAGGTAATCAGACTCAATGCTGTACCTGAAATACCGCAAGCTCCTGGAAGCTGTAGCACTGGGTGAACTGCTGCTTAAAAAAGACACACTGAAAAAGTGTTTTACTTTTTTAAATTAAGGAAAGGTAGTCCCTTGGGACAGCTAATCAAAGTAACACCCAACAGTGTTTAATCATAGTTGGTCCTGTGTTTCTCCCCTCCTTCCCTCATGAAACTGTTGATTCAGAAATGTTTAATAAACTTTTCTCAAATAATGACTTAAGTGCCTCCCAAGAAAGAGGAGATGCCAGATTGGAATAGCTAATATGAATGGGAAAACTAGAAACAAGTGGAGATGGCAACTTTCTAACAAATATAATATGACAAAGGTGAGTGTCATGCTGGGATATTGCCATACCTCAGCTGACTGCAGCACTCTGCCTTGAGACTTGTGATTAACTGTATAATCATCCATAAATTTTATGAGAATCTGTGCAAAGTCCAACATACTGGACTTCAATAACCCTTAGCATGAGGGAAAGAATGTAACAGCTGGAAAGGGTGAGGGGCTGCTTTCACAAGAGATGTGAAAGTTTTGGCAATTCGCAAAAGATTACTGCATTTATTGCATGCGGAAAAGGAGGGCATAGGCTCCAAAGTTGCATTTTCTCAGAGAGTGTGGTACTCAAGTTTAGATGTATCCTGGAGCTTCCAGCTCCAGAAAATTTTCAAGTTAAGTGAATAGAAGGGTCTATTCCTGCAAACACAGACTACTGAAAGCAGCATCACTACTGTGAGCAGACTAGCTGAAGTCCACACCTCAAAATCAATGCAGTGAATCATAGCAGTAAAAACAATACCCTTCTAATAAATGTTTTCAGTACTGGACCCAAAACATTCCAATTATGAGGCAAAACCATTCAACATGGCTACATTAATTTTATTCTCAGAATTCCACTAGACTTTCTTATGACTATTTTTAGACACTTGATAGACACTATCAGGTTACAGTACTGTACTCCTGTCTCCCCATCATTGCTAATTGCCAAGATATCTGTGTATAAACATAAGCTCTCTCCTTAATCTGCCTTCTCTCATCTTAATTTTTTACAATCAAGTTTGTGACATTACAGTTTACTGGTGATGACAGAAACCCAGATCATAATGTAACCAACATAATGGGATACATGAACAAACTGATTAAATGCCCAATTATGAGACTCTGAGCTCCTCATAGGATACAGCCCTAAAATATAAACAGGGACGGAGAATTCTACATAGCTTGGTAATGAGCAAACACGTAAAAGAAATACTTTTTTTTGCATCACTATTAAAGATGGTTTTGGTTTATTACACACACGCGCACACACACACACACACACACACACAAAATGCCTGAGGAACATGACATTAGCACTCTAGGCTATTCAAAGAGAGGATCCTAAAGTTAGGCTCCTAAAACCATATCTAGAAGCTGACTGCTTCTCAAAAGTTCTCAGCACCCAACAACACTCTCTGATCTCAATGAGAGCTGTTTTGTGCTGAGCACTTATGAAAATTTTGCAGATGTTCAGATTTAAGGGCCTAAATTTTTTTAAAATCATGGACTTTGTGTATGTCAGTTCTAACACCAATTTTTAGGTAAGATATATTGGAAACAATGAATGATAAGGGTATCCACTGCATGTAAGAACTGTCCACCAGCTTATCTGAAAGTCACTGCACAAGTTCTGTGGAATATTCAGAGGCAGCATAGGCTGACCTGTATTCATGTAATGCTTATTTAAAAAAAAGTATGAATTATTTGAAGGTTCAAAGGATATTAAGGGTTCAAAGGATACATTTTTGGAAAACACTATACCTACATTTGAATGTAAAAAAGATACTGAGGTATGCAACTGGCCTCTGGAATCCACAAATGAAGTCAGTAGAATTTCTCATATTGCGTGGTACGCTCTTCTTTTGCAAAACTAGAGCAAACATTTTTACTAATAATTCAGAAAAAGAAAAAAGAAACTCCTTACTACCTTTTATGGAAGATTCATTTTTTCCTAAACAATTTTATCAAAATGGAATAAAGGGGACAAGTTAAAAAGACAATAAATAACAGCAGTTCTGACTGCAGTCCCATACATAACAATTTTGATGAAACGATAGATATGAAATAATGATATTCACTAGTAGAACACATCACACTATCAAATAAGCTCATAGCCTTCAGGGACTCAGCATCCTCAACTCCACTGAATTCAGCCTGATAAATTGTAGTGGGTTAGTATCATCTAAACATTTTCAATAAGTCTATGAAGCAGCCACGAGACAAGAGAGGGAGTTATTAACATGATGAGCAAACAGATTTATATATTTAAAAAAATGTTCAGACTTGTGGTTTTACAAAGTCAGAGCATTCTCTCTGAATAGACTTTAATCTAAGAACTAATTATTTTTTAATGTTTGTGATGTTTTAGTTCCATCTTGTTTGTTACTATTCCGATATGGATGATAGGAGAGATTCCACTTATGGATCAGGAAGTTTTGCATCTACAAGGTGATGAGAGCATAGACATGGATAAAATGTCATAGCAGAAAGACATGGGATGTTACCAAACAAGAACATTTTAGGGGGAAGGGCAAAGTAATTTTACAAATATATAAAATAAAGTTCTAAGCCAGCTGTTCTCAGAATGGGGCCTCTGACCCGGGAGGTATTCTGCCTGAATGCAAACAAGTATCAGAGGGGTAGCTGTGTTAATCTGTATCCATGAAAACGAGGAGTCCAGGCACCCTAAAAACTAACAGACTTATTTGGGCATAAGCTATTGTGGTAAAAAATCCCACTTCTTCAGATACATGGAGTGAAAATTACAGATTCAGGCATAAATATATATTGGCATATGACGAGAAGGGAGTGGAGAACCAATGTTGAAGGCCAATTCAGTCAGGGTGGATGTGATCCACTCCCAATAATTGACGAGATGTCAATAGCAAGAGAGGGGAAATTGCTTTTATAGTGAGCCTAGGGTGACCAGACAGCAAGTGTGAAAAACTGAGATGGAGATGGGGGGGGGGGGGGTAATAGGAGCCTAAAAAAAAAAAAGACCCAAAGATCAGGACTGTCCCTATAAAACTGGGACATCTGATCACCCTAAGTGAGTCAGCCAGTCCCAGTCCCTATTCAAGCCCAAATTCTGTTTTTGAAGTTTTTCAAGCCCAAAGTCTGTTTTTGAAGTTTTTTTTGTTGAAGAATGGCTACTTTTAAATCTGTTATTGAATGTCCAGGGAGATTGAAGTGTTCTCCTGCTGGCTTTTGTATGTTACCATTCCTGATGTCTGATTTGTGTCCATTTATCCTTTTACGTAGAGACTGTCCGGTTTGGCCAATGTACATGGCAGAGGGATATTGCTGACACATGATGGCATATATCACATTAGTAGATATGTAGGTGAATGAGCTCCTGATGGTGTGGCTGGTGTGGTTGGGTCCTACGATGGTGTTGCTAGAGTAGATATGGGGACAGAGAAGGCAACAGGGTTTGCTACAGGGATTGGTTCCTGGGTTAGTGTTTCTGTGGTGTGTAGTTGCTGGTGAGTATTTGCTTCAGGTTGGGCGGCTGTCTGTAAGCAAGGATTGGCCTGCCTCCCAAGGCCTGTGAGAGTGGCGACTGTTTTCCAGGATAGGTTGTAGATCATTGATGATGTGCTGGAGAGGTTTTAGCTGGGGGCTGTATGTGATGGCCAGTGGTGTTCTGTTATTTTCCTTGTTGGGCCTGTCCTATAGTAGGTGATTTTTGGGTATGCGTCTCACTCTGTCAATCTGTTTCCTCACTTCCCCAGATTGGTATTGTAGTTTTAAGAATGCTTGATAGAGATCTTGTAGGTGTTTGTCTCTGTCTGAGGGACTGGAGCAAATGCGGTTGTATCTTAGGGCTTAGCTGTAGACTTATTTGCAGTGTAGTGTCTACGAAATGGATCTCTTGTGTGGACTGGTCCGGTAATAATGGTCCAGTAAACAGTAATAGAGGTGGTCATAAAATAATCTCTCTGTTAAAGTGTGGTCCACTTTATGCATGAATCTGAGAACCAATGTTCTAAACTTCATATCGAATTACTCCAAAATGTAGCATCAGCCATGCTGATCTCAGTATTTCCAAGAGGATATTGGATAGTCTGATCATTTGGTATTATATTTGATCAAGAGATGCTCCTCAAAACCTGAAGGATAGGCACAATTCTTTTGTGAATCAGGTATTTTGCAATCTTTACCTACTGCTTTAAATTTACTCTGACTGCATTTTTACATGTTAACCTCACCTATTTGTTTTAAATGATGTAGGATTTTTGACTTCTTTTTTTATTTACTGTGTATAGTAAATTCTGTTCCATTATAGATTGGAATGATGATTTTTACTGAAACAGAAACTCAGCTGCATCCTTAATTATGGAATGAATGCTGACTGTTCATATTGCTCTTCAGGATCTACCTTCGCACATTCCACAGAGTGGGGAAGTTAGACTGAGTTAATGTTGCTGAGGTTATCGTTAAGGCTTTGTGTTAGAGTGCATGTCTGAGGAAGCTGGGGGCATGTATTGCTCTTCAATACCTGTTGGAGGTGAAAGAGAAAGCCTTATGGAGTGCTAGAGTGTATTACAGTATTGTCATCAACCTGCAAGGAATGCAGAAGTTCTTCCACATAGTTATCTCTATGCTTTTCAGGCTTTAAATAGGTGGGGTGTGTCCTGAGGCATCCTTAACTGTCCCTGAACTAAACTTTTGTGCATGGACTGGATGTTTTGTGGTTTGTTTCTTTTTTTTTTAAGCAGCAAGCATTGAACTCGCAATACAGAGTGGTGTTCAAAAAATAAAAATGCATGGTTCAGTTATTCCACATTGTACCA
This sequence comes from Caretta caretta, assembly GCF_965140235.1. Classification (NCBI taxonomy): domain Eukaryota; kingdom Metazoa; phylum Chordata; order Testudines; family Cheloniidae; genus Caretta; species Caretta caretta. The sequence continues at coordinate 26,313,398 of NC_134212.1, read as the reverse complement.
GTGCTTATTGGGCCTTTAGGATTCTGTCTCAAACAAACCTGCACCCTATCCTGATTGCAGTTTGATTTTTTTCATAAGCAATATAAATGAGGATTTTCCTTTATGTCAAGACTAAACAATATTGGGAACATTATACAATTTAAAAACTAAGTTTATTAGCCAATAACTCACTGGCGAATATTTTCATAACCAAATTCATAAATAATATCTAAAACCTTGAAACACATTTATACAAAATATATCACCTGAAAATATAATATCCTCTCTACAATTAAAATTGATTTTGCTGAAAAACACAAAACCAAAACAAACTAACAAGAAGTTTAAGAATAATTTTAATGAAAGCTTTCAGTGCGTCAAGACACTCAGCATGCAGTCAGCTAAAGAATCATATGGCCCTCCAGATGCATTCTGTGAGTCATGTCCTCCCTTTGATAACAGTCAAAAAGTTAACGCTGACAGTGACTCCCAGGAATTCATTTTTGGAGAGGATAACTTCAGTGGTGAAATTATTCCTTTCTGATATAGTTTCCAGATAAAAAGCTAAATATTGAACAGAACTTGCCCTGTAAGGGACAAGAGGGAATCATGTGACATGCCAACAATCCTACCTTAAGTCAACTGTACTCGTTTACACCAAACCCATTCAAATATTAAGGTTTCAGATTCTGGTAGTGGCTGTCCCATTTTACTCTATCAGAAGAACACTGCTAGTTACTTATTTAAGCTGCTTACTTGAGTATGGTTCAGAAGAATGAAGACAGCTCCTTAGTAATTCCTACTTCCCAATATCATAACAGCAGCCAGCTAGTAGTCCTCCCTTCCTCCCAGGCAGCACTATAAGGCTAAATGATGACTCATCAATGAAACGGAAAACCTTTCTTGTCTGTGAAAAACAGGTTTAGATGAAAAGCCTAGCAGTGCTTGCAATTGCATCCCCAATCTTATAATATTACTGTACTATCAATTTTCTTCTAAAGATATTTAATGTGCTTATCACAAGAGTACCTAGGCACCACAGTTGATAAATAAAATTAACTTTGCCAACTGCTTTTGACCAGGTAAAAATTCAACCTGCTTAGAATCATAGAATCATAGAATATCAGGGTTGGAAGGGACCCCAGAAGGTCATCTAGTCCAACCCCCTGCTCGAAGCAGGACCAATTCCTAGTTAAATCATCCCAGCCAGGGTTTTGTCAAGCCTGACCTTAAAAACTTCTAAGGAAGGAGATTCTACCACCTCCCTAGGTAACGCATTCCAGTGTTTCACCACCCTCTTAGTGAAAAAGTTTTTCCTAATATCCAATCTAAACCTCCCCCACTGCAACTTGAGACCATTACTCCTCGTTCTGTCATCTGCTACCATTGAGAACAGTCTAGAGCCATCCTCTTTGGAACCCCCTTTCAGGTAGTTGAAAGCAGCTATCAAATCCCCCCTCATTCTTCTCTTCTGCAGGCTAAACAATCCCAGCTCCCTCAGCCTCTCCTCATAAGTCATGTGTTCCAGTCCCCTAATCATTTTTGTTGCCCTTCGCTGGACTCTCTCCAATTTATCCACATCCTTCTTGTAGTGTGGGGCCCAAAACTGGACACAGTACTCCAGATGAGGCCTCACCAATGTCGAATAGAGGGGAACGATCACGTCCCTCAATCTGCTCGCTATGCCCCTACTTATACATCCCAAAATGCCATTGGCCTTCTTGGCAACAAGGGCACACTGCTGACTCATATCCAGCTTCTCGTCCACTGTCACCCCTAGGTCCTTTTCCGCAGAACTGCTGCCTAGCCATTCGGTCCCTAGTCTGTAGCTGTGCATTGGGTTCTTCCGTCCTAAGTGCAGGACCCTGCACTTATCCTTATTGAACCCCATCAGATTTCTTTTGGCCCAATCCTCCAATTTGTCTAGGTCCTTCTGTATCCTATCCCTCCCCTCCAGCGTATCTACCACTCCTCCCAGTTTAGTATCATCCGCAAATTTGCAATAGAGCAATACTTCATCCCATAATGACCTTATTTTTATCCATCAAGGTACAAATAGTCAAAGCCTCAAATTTTAGTCTAGTCAATGCAGAAGCTTTGTCTATCCTTTGTTGTAAATACTCTTAACAGAGAAACGCTTGTCACTCTTCTGCTCACATCACATGAAAAATAACATCCAATCCTATATCCAAGAAGTTCCAGGACACCTAGAGTGAAGAAAGTGACTAAGTACATTCACTGGAAGTTCTAAACTCTTATAAACAGTAAGAAAAGGCATTTTGAATTCCCTTAGTCAATGGCTACCTGATAAAGAACACCAAGTACTGCTGAAACTTTAAACAAAAGAAAGGAGGTGAGTATGAACATGAGACTTCCTGCTACCATCACCACTCTGCCTGTCTATACAGACTATTGTGCATATCCACACCAGCACAGCTTTTTGAACTACTAGATCTTTTAACATAAATATAGCTTATTTTAAAGAAAAAGCTTCTGATTTAATTTGGAAGACAATGAACTCATTTGACAGTGAAGTCATTTTGTCCCATTTCAAGCACACAAACATCATGAGTTCAAAAGTTTATTGAATTCACATTTTGCTTAACAGGGAATCAGAGATGGCACAGAAAGAAATTCTAGGAACAATAGCTTAGGTACAGAACATATATAAGGCACTACTTTTGTCAACCTAGATGATTGGGCAGGTTCTCCAATTGTTATTAAAGAGCACAAGAATCCTTATAAATAGAAAAAATTGTTAAACCGAACTGGGCTTCACATGACTTTAAATTACAGGAAGAAAGGTTGCAGGGCAGACACTGGTGCCCACTTATGGCCAGGAATAGCATTGCTGCTCTCTCCTGGGACTAGCAACCACTACTGATGGTCACTCATGCACAGTGCTTGTTTCTCTGCCAGTAATTCATCCCGTGACTCAACCCTCCATAGACTTTAGTTAACCCCTTCCAGGGTCACAGTTGTCCCAACTAAAAATCCCAAAAAGATCTTTAACGCAAAAGCAATCCTTCTGCCTTCTCTGGGCCCCTCTCTAATAAGTCCTTGTTTCAGCCTGCTGCCCTCTTGCTGGGCTCAACAGCCATTGTGGAGGGTTTGTACACCTACTCCTTGGGGTTGCTAGGTGAACCCACTCCCACCCTCTACTCTGGGTACCTCTAGGCTGACTAAACCAAACCTGGTGTGGAAGGGGTGTACCAGAGTACGCTATGCTACACAGGTGCAAAAGATGACAAAGCCACCTTTGCATATCACCATCCAGGGCTGTGTGTCACAGAAGGCACAGTAGAGAATCTGGCCCTGTGAACTCAAATTAATTTTTCAAACCCCAAATATCCTAAAAATTAGTCTACACAGTTAAAGTCTCAGACACAACAAGATTTGCTTATCCTTAATGCAGAATGATATTTCTTCTTGAAGCACCTATCTTGAATAATCTTGTTTAAACACTGTATCACTCAGATTATCTTCTCTTGTTAGCAATGTTGCCTTGGTCAATATTTGCCAGAGCAGAAATATACCATAAAACAACTCAACCACTAGCCACACCTGCCCACTAGTAAATTCTGGGGATTACAGTGGTATCAATTCTGTAATCACCTTGTTATCCTAAATTCATCAATTATATGGAAAAGAACAGCTTCTCAGAAGTGATTCTTCCACCCTAATTGCAGTTCACTTAGGGGTCAAACTAACTGCAAGACTGATCCCACTATAATCTCCAATATGTATTAAGTGGGCAGGTGTACGCGCTGGATGAGTTATTTTGTTCACACTTTGATACACAGAAGGAATAATATAACTATTGGAAAGCAGTACTGTGTGTGATGTAAAACTGAAGAAATAAGGAATATTACTTCAGTGACATTGCACATGACTGCAAGTTTATAATCTGATAGTTCAATATCCAAGTACCCTCTAATCACAGAAGACCAAATCCTATAGCCCTCACTCAGGACTACATAATCCCTTTCATGGGTGAAGTGGGTTTCCCTGGAATCATATCAAGAGGTGGACAAGGAATGGTATATATTGCCTCCTTGCAGAATGGGCAACACTGCAGGAAGTATGCTCCTCCAACCCTGTGGATGTTCCAAGATTCATGGGAAGATACCGTGTATTTTTGCACATCTGCAAGAGTCTTGGAAATTTGTGCAGAGAACCAGAGTGCCTCCATTCTTTTCTCTATGGCAACATGGCTCTCTTAGGAGCCATGTTCCCACAAATTCCCAAACAGCTGCCCCAAATGCATTCTCTGGGGTCAAAGAGTGCACTGAGCAGAGTGGGAACCCATATATAATAATGCTGTTTCTGACAACCCAACCACCTATGGTCTTATGCATCAGAGTCAAAAAATCATGGAGATTGTGTAAAGGGGCTTTTGTAGAATCACCGAGGTGTGGAGGAAATTCAACCCCCTCTATAAAAATCTGTTCATTTTTGCTGTTTTTTAAATTTTTCTATGTGGAAAAAGAGAGGGCTATCTGACCCTGAATCTTTTACTCAAGGGAAATACCCACTGACTTCAATTAGCATTTGACAGTTATGGCCACAATAACAAATCCCATTTTTTATATTACAATAATCTGTATCTGAGATGTAGCTGTATGAGTACAATTATTAAAGTATAAATAACAAAATGTCAGAGTACTCAAAAAAATCAAAATCAATTTGCTAGATTTGCAATTAAATTCAGTCAGAACAAAGTTATATAAATATAATTGTTCACTATTCGTCTGAAAGTCATAAAAGATTTTTTTAAGATGTATTTACGTTTAGAGAGACCAATAGAGGAATGAGTCTCTACTAATCTTTCAATTTGCTCCTGAACCCCTCTAAAACTAAAAAAAAATAAATCTGAAACAGAAATTAATTATTTCCATCTCTATGTGAAAATTATGGGTGATCTGCCTTGTTAAACAATTCAAAATTATTTTAATAGATAATTGAATATCAAACAGGATAAATTTACACCTACAATCCCACTGAAACAAGCTGAAACTGGGACATCTGCAGGAGGGGAAAAAAAGGCAAAAAAAGCCTGATTCTTCTCTCATTTGCTAAATCGGGAGTATCGCTATTAAAGTCAACTGAGCTATGAAAAAATGCCAGTGAAAAAATAGTGTAAGTCAGAAGGGAATCAGGCATTTATGCATCAAATCCTTTTCAAATATAAACTGTCAATACCCAAGGCTCCAAATAGCTAAACCAAGAGCATTTTAAACAAACACATCACATAGCTGATTATTCTTTGCATGCTTTGAAAACTGTGTCAGAGCTTTATATGATTTTGATGGTGTAAAAAAGTTCATGCAACCCTCAACTTTATCTTTAAAAAAGGCAAATTTCATATTCAGCCTGTCTCTTTTTTTTTTTAAGTAATGTACTATAGTTTGAATGGACTGCTAAAATTTGGATTTCTTTATTTAGTTGCATGGTAAGAAGATTTAAAAAAAAATTAATTACATTATATAACTTGGATAATTCCTTCTAGAAAAATAAATGCAAATTATTATACAGGTAAAATTCTCTCCTTCTTTCTCTCACACCCCACTCCCCAAGTAAATGTACACTGTGTCAAGCACTACATGCAAGTCTCAGGGGGAAATACTCCACCTCCCAGCAGGTGGCAGCTACCTAGTCCTTGCTTGGTCACTACTCCAACTCCTTAGGCTACCACTCCTGTGTACCCTGGTGTTCATGGTCACTGGACCACACAATCACACCCAGAAGCATGCCCTTCATGCTTGCTCCACAATCCCTACAAACTCCTTCCTACCCCTCCCCCCCCATACACAAAAAGCTAATAACTATTAATTTACTAAAAACAAATTTTAAAAAGGTAAAAGTTCCTGGTCTCAACAATTGTCTCTACTCCTTTACTCCCAAAAGCGAGTTTTCTAAATACTAGTCAAAAGCCAACAAGGAAGCAGCCCGTGATGTTGTTGGAGGGGAGATCTGACACCCACATTAAAACAGATGATTATTTACTTAAACAAACTCTGGTAGTTTATTCAAAACTATACGAAGAAAGATGCTGCCCCCGCCCAAAGAGCTAACAATCTATCTAGACAAACAGTGCCATACACCTACATACTGGGAGTGCATAAAAGTGCTAACCTGGAGCATCATTTTTATTCTTAAAGCAGAGGCACAGTTTTGTTTTAGTAATGAGATGCTGAGCACATCATAGTGGCATCAGATAGCATTCATGGGTCTTGCCAAAGTAGCACATTTTATGGATATATTTGAAAGATGAGAAGGTGGGGGTCAACAGACATTTTGGGATAGGGAAAGTATTCCATGTGTACAGGTAGCATGGAAGACACCATCAAGACAAAAGCTGTGTTACTGAAACAAAGGAAGTTTCTTTGGCAGATAAATGAAGGCATGAGGTGGGAGTGGTCTGGAAGGACAGAAGAGACTGCAACTCCACCCCTGGCTACAGTAAAGAGCACTGAAAGGGAACAAGTATCAGGGGGTAGCCGTGTTAGTCTCTTATCACAGAAACAACAAGGATTCCGGTGGCACATTAAAGACTAACAGATTTAGTTGGGCATAAGCTTACCAGACTCCTTGTTGTTTTTGAAAGGGAACAGGAGAAGCTAGAACTATGTAGAAAGCAAGAGGAAATAATCCAGTGGAGAGATTATTATTACAAAGAAGAGAGTAACACGGTCTGAGGGGCAGGGAAGAAAGATTATTCCAACTAGAAAGCACCAGGAGAAGCTAAAACTGAGGGAAGCAGGATGGAAATGGGGGTGGTCAGTGAGGATAAGGATATAGTAGTTAGGTAGAAGATAACCAGTGTTGTAACCATGCCAGCAGAGAGGAGAAGTCTGATTTTCTTCATATGCTGTAAAGATCAGACTGGGTAAGAGGGAGAGCAGAAGGAGGAGGAAACAAAAGACTTTTGTGAACCTCATTAACAATGAAGTTGATGGTGTTGTAAACATAACAGGAATGATACAATAAATGCCAAAAAAAATTACATTTGCCAAAATAAATCCCCCCTCTAAGTTTTCCAAGAAAAACTGAATACTTTTCAGGGCAGCAACTGTCTCTTATGATGTGTTTGATATTATTTGATAGAATCCTGATTGTGGGATCTGGGCCCTAGTACAGTAGTTTTCAATGGGCCAGCTCCTCCAGCCCTTACTCATTCCATATTCAGGCAAAAAACTCCAATTGACATCAAAGGGCATTTTGCCAGAATAAAGAGGACTGAGGACAGCTAAAGTTGGCGCACTGAAAATTTTGAAATGGAAGCAGACAACTTTCCATTTTAGATTTTGACACAGACGCAGATGATTAAAGGAGCACTTAACTCTCTGGCTCCTCCAATATCACAGTATCTAAACAGGTTCCACTCAGGCCTATATATTATTAAACATATTTTATAACATACTGTAAATTCCAACCATAAATTAATAATAAGCTCCAATCTCTAACTTCTCGGAGAGATTGGAACCTTACTGTTTTGTCTCTCTTTGCATTGTATATTCATTAAAATAATTACATTTTTCTTATTCAGGAGAGAACAGTATCCCTATTACAAAAGATAATAGGAAATACCTATTGAGACAATACAATATTTAGCTGGCAAAGCAGAAGAATTATTTTTTCAAAATAGAAATATCCCTTTAACTGGCATTCATTTGAAAGGATTCAATTCTGCTATCACACACTATAGTTTGTTTTGACGGAATCTCAACGTATAATTTTTCAACAGGTTTTTTCTAGCACCTAGGATCTATTTTCTGAATTGTACTGTGGATAACCAGTAAGGGGTCCAGACATCCTGAACCGACTTGTTAAATCAATTCTCTATACATGAGAATATAGAAATATCAATATGCATAAACTTTCCCTTATGCAGAAGTCCAATATAATTTAATAGAAAATGAAATGTTTTATAGATATTTTAACCATCCTAAAATTATTTAATATAAAATATTCTGCTACAGAAATATACAGAATGGTTCAAAATACCTATAGAAAAATATTAGTTATTAAAACCTTTTAGAGAGTCATACAGAGAACCCCATTAAATTTCCGTATAGCTTCTATAGAATTTTCCATAAGGGTGCAGTCTTTACTAACAACTGAAGCCTTAGATAATTCTTAGCTATAGTTTTTCCCACAGAGTACAACCAGTTGGCATCCCTTCCCCCAGGTTACTATACACAGCAAGAGACTGTTAAAGGTAAGTGCATTCAAGTTGTGTGACACTTTCTTAAGTGTCACATTATAGTTGTGTGACACTTTCTTAAAACTGGTATATTATTTTAGGAGGGGATTTCCAAAAGCACCGAAAGGATTTTGCAGCACAAGTCCCCTTGAAATCAATATGACGCTTGCTCCAAATCCATTGGGCATTTTTCAAAATCCTCCCCTTAAAGCATTGAAACACTGAGTAGAAAAGTTTATATTATTTACGCACAGTGATATTTTATGTATCTCAGAAGAACATATTCACTGTACTACATGTTATTCCTTGCTATTATAACTCTTTTCTTTGTTGGAGTACAATAAGTAGTCACATAAAATATATAGTAATTGCCTGATTTAAGTCACTTTTCCATCTGAAAAAGTTTGCAGGTTGTTTTATATTTTAATAAAAGTGCTCCCACACACCAAAAAAAAAAACCACAAAGCAACAGGATAAGCATTTTTTTTACTCCTACCACGTGCATATTCATATTACTATTCCTCCAATGCATAATAAAGATGATGCACAAGAAATTAGGATTAAGTTAATTCATCAATTAGATTTATATAAGTGCTTGCCAATATACCATGTTGCAGATCATCCCGTCTGCTCTCTGTGACAAAATATCTTCAAGAGATTCAGAAGAACAGACGTACCAACACCCTCATAGCTTCCCCTCTATCTCCTTTGGACTATAGAAAGGTCCCTTTGCAGGTGCTTGACAGTCTTCTTTCGTTAGGGTCATGTGAACAAGGCTGATCATGGGACAGCAAGAAGCAGGGACCAATTACTCTTCAAACAAGCATCCCCTGCTCATCCCCCAGAAAGAGCAGCATTAACTCCAGTGGAACTTCCTCTGTGACTGCTATTTACTAATAGAGGGACAAGGTGGGTAAGGTAATATCTTTTTACCGGACCAACTTCTGTTGGTGAGAGAGAGATGTATTAATAGAGTGAGACTCAGCCAATGGAAATTAGGATTTAAGATTATAGTGTGGGTTTCTTCCCTGACGAGAATGATAATAATTACCCAATTTACTTTACACCAGAAATACATATTGCTTTAATTGTTTGGGTAAATAAAGAATCAAACTTTCAGGCTTTCCAAAGTAAAAATGTTGCTTTAAAAATACACATGATTGGATACCTCATAAACTGATGATGCTAAAAGGGAGGGAGCACAAGACCATGTGATAAAGCTCAATTGGTAGAATCCTAAACTTTCCAGTAATCAAAAGAACTTTCACAAATCTTCAGGAACAAGAGTCTAAGATACTTTACAACAAACTGTTTAGTACAAATGAATAAGTACATTAAACTTCAAGGTTCCGGATACCACACAGTATACTTTCATGGTAACATACACAGTTACACATACACACACACACAAAATATCATGACACATCACATACGGGAAAATAATATTCCAGCCTATCTTTTTGTCAAAATCTATTAATATTTTTCTTATTTTCTTTTCTGTCACAGTTTCTCTCCCTGTGCAAATATTTGTCTCTTCTTTCAAAGAAAAAGGATTACAGTATTACAGGTTGCTGATTGTACAGAGCAAGACACCCTTGTGTCGCATTGCCTGCCAGACTCAAATGTGGAGGGTAACAGTATTCCTCAGCTTTAGCCAATCTTCAAGTTAAATGTTACCCTATCTTTTCTTTTCTTCTTTTTTTGGGGAAGGAGGTGATGATGGGATGAGATGGAATGTTACCGAATATTGAAAGTATTACAATTAAACATATATATGCATATATTTAATACTTTGAAATTTGCCTCTAAAATTATTATGTAACAAGTCTGGCACTGCAATGAAAACATGACACTATTTCTGATAAAAGCAAATAGATTTAATTAGGCAAAAATAAATGAAACAAAAAGAATGTTTATTTGTTTATGGAAATTAGAAAGAACATAACTGCTGTTCTATATGACCACCTAGTGGTTTTGGTATTTCAGCCAACAAAAACTTGCAGGGATAGTGGAATTTACATCTTCACACACACGCACATACACCCCTCTCAATTCTACTCTAAAAGTAAATCTCTGAGTACTTGAATGTACTTGATTACATAAAGTATTACTTTAGTAGATCACTGAAAGTCTAGCAAGTATATAAAAAAGATTCACAATGTACGGTACCTTGAAAACAAAAGCACAAGAAAGCTAAATTGGTACTTGACATATAAAGATACAGAATCTCCAGAGGCAATTTTTATTGTAAGACTTGCCAGCTTGATATGCAAGGCACAAAGAAAAAACTACTCTAGAGATTAATTTCTGTGCATATCCATAACCCTTTTTCTAGTGTAGTCATTAACAACTATTTTATGGATCACTATGTTCTCATACAGGCTGCAACAATTAAGCTATAAAGTTACAACACACTTTATGCTAGTGCTGATTAATGCTAGCCTCAGGTATGTGGCGAGGTTTTGCCATCTGCGTTTTCAGCACACCTGAGGTATACATTAATTAGAACAATTACGCATAGTCTGAAGACTTACTGTGATTACAAAATGGGACTTCATGACCAACTTCCCTCTTATTTGTCTGTGCACATCCCGTTGACTTCCACTGTACTGGAGGCCAGAATTTGGGGCTAACTTTGTTTAGATACATCCTGGACTTTAGAACCAGCACCTTGCCTCTTGGCACAGCTCCACTCAACTAAGTCAGAATATCAGAAAAAGAGAGTGAATAATAAATAAATAAATGCCTTACATCATCTTTTCATCTGTAGAACTTAAAGTACTTTGCAAATGTAGGAAAGCATTATCATCACTGTTTTACATTTGCTCTAAGTACACAGATTTGTATGAGCCACGCTGTAGACTACACTGTACAATACCCACCTGGGGAAGTGAAGAAACAGATTGACAGAGCCAAAAGGGTACCCAGAAGTCATCTACTACAGGACACGCTTAACAAAGAAAATAACAGAATGCCACTAGCCATCACCTACAGCCCCCAACTAAAACCTCTCCAGCGTATCATCAGTGATCTACAACCTATTCTGAAGGATGATCCCTCACTCTCACAGACCTTGAGAGACAGGCCAGTTCTCGCTTACAGACAGCCCCCCAACCTGAAGCAAATACTCACCAGCAACTACACACCACACAACAGAAACACTAACCCAGGAGCCAACCCCTGCAAGAAACCCCATTGCCAACTCTGTCTGCATATCTATTCAAGGGACACCATCATAGGACCCAATCACATCAGCCACAAGGGCTCATTCACCAGCACATCTATCAATGTGATATATGCCATCATGTGCCAGCAATGTCCCTCTGCCATGTACATTGGCCAAACCGGACAGTCTCCATGCAAAAGAATAAATGGGCACAAATCAGACATCAAGAATTGTAACATTCAAAAAACAGTAGGAGAGCACTTCAATCTCCCAGGACACTCAATAACAGACTTAAAAGTCACCATTCTTCAACAAAAACACTTCAAAAACAGACTTCAACGAGAAACTGCAGAACTGGAATTAATTTGCAAATTTGACCCCATCAAATTAGGCCCGAATAAAGACTGGGAGTGGCTGGGTCACTACAAAAAATAATTTTCCCTCTGTTGATACTCACACCTTCTTGTCAACTGCTGGGAATGGGCCACATCCACCATGATTGAATTGGTCTCGTTAGCACTACAAAAAGTAATTTTTCCTCTGTTGATATTCATCCTTTCTTGTCAACTGTTGGGAATGGGCCTCATCCACCCTAATTGAATTGGCCTGTTAGCACTGACCCCCACACTTGGTAAGGCAACTCCCATCTCTTCATGTGCTCGGGGTGGCCTGAGCAGGCTGGCACTCAAGGCAGCAGGGGCTCAGGCCAGCTCAGGCAGGGCTCCTCTGGCCATGGAGAGGGGGGCTTGGGGCTCCTCTGGCCCCAGCAGGCAAGAGTGGGGGTGGGGAATAGCCTCAGGCAGAAGGGGTGAGGAGGGGGCTGGCCTCCCTGAAGAGGGAGTTCATTCACCGCCCATGGTCCTTGTAGTTAAACCCTAGCACTGGAAGTCAGAAAAACAGGGTTGTATTCACAACTCTGCTACAGACTGCAAGTGTGATTTTGGGTGAGTCACTTCGCTGTGCATTAGTTTCTTCATCTGTAAAATGGTAATATTACTTGTTTGAATTTTCACAGGGGAAAAAATTAAGCTAAATTATGATTTGTAAGTGCTTTAAGATTCTCACGTGAAAGGTGCTGCAAGAGCGCAAAATATTTCAGTCTATAAATTCCATGGGACACAGCTTGTCTTTTTTTTCTGTCTTCTGAAATGCCAAAACACATATCTGGTGCTTAACAAATAAATAATAAACTATATTTGCCTCAGATTATGTGCCCTGAGGGAAGATACATCACAGGGAAACTCTTCTTCCCCCGTTTCAGAGGGGAAGCCATGTTAGGAGGAGGAGTCCTTGTGACGCCTTAGAGACTAACAAATTTATATAGCCCACAAAAGCTTATGCCCAAATAAATTTGTTAGTCTCTAAGGTGCCACAAGGACTCTTTGTTGTTTTTTCTTCTTCCTCCAGTTCACTTGCACAGAAGCCAGCCATGATTCAGACTACCTTGGGTTGCCCAGTTCACACAGTGGCACTCCTGGCCCAAATGGTTTATGGATATTGAAGTAGGAACATGGCAAGGGCATAGGTGAGGCATGCTGCACCTTTCAGCAGGAGAAGGAAGTGCTGCTGGTAAGCACATTCTCCTAGTACCCCAGACATTCCACCTGCATTCATTCAGAAAATCTCAGGCTACCTCGGTTCAGTTTCTCCAGTTCCTCTCAGTGCTAGCCACCCACAAGTAGGACTCGGATGAAAAAGCCACAACTCAACCCTAACATAGTTATTTAAGGTGTGTGTATGTTTATGAAATAATAAGTTTTAAAATTAATAAGAACTTGGTCCCAAAGTAACAGTTTAGAAGAGAGGGGTGGTACTAAACTCCACTCCTAGTGCAAGTCAGATTTTGACCTTGCCTTTTCTAATACAAACACATAGCAACCCACCAAGACAAGACACTCCATTACACATACTTCTCCCTCTGAGGAGAGGATGGAGAGAACAGACAACATGTGACAGAAGTGTAATCACATTGCTTAATGCGCTACTGGAAGATGCTCAAATACTATGGTGATAAGCACAGTATAAAAATCTGTATAGAACAGAATAACCCAATGATCTACAGTAGAACCTCAAAGATAGGAACACCAGATTTATGGACTTGCCTCTCAACCGGACACCATGTGGAACCGGAAGTAATCAATTAGGCAGCAGCAGCAACAAAACAAAAACAAAAACCAGAAAATACTGTACTGCCTTGGGACTTTAGCCCTGAGGCTCAGGGCTTCAGCCACTGGGGAGCTGGGGCTGCAGCTGTGGGGAGGGTGTGTGTGTCAAGGCTTGTGTGGAGGCTCCGGGCTTCTGACGCTTGGGAGCAGCAGGGTTCAGGACTTTAGACTTGGGGGAATTCTGGGGATCAGCGCTTCAGGCCTGCGGCTCCATTCCCGACTTCAGCACCCCAGGGGTCGCCGGGGCTTGAGGCTTCAGCCCCACAGATCCGTTCCCAGCGTCAGCCCCAGGGGAGGGTGGGAGCACTGGGCTTGGGGCTTTAGTTATGAGGGAAGCACTGGTTTCAGCCCTAGTGCTCCCCTCCCCTGTAGCTAAAGCCCCGAGCCCTGGCGTTTCCCCCCCAGCTGAAACTGGGAGCGGAGCCATGAGGAGCCCTGAGCCCCAGCACCCCCCGCAGGTCAGAAGCCAGGAATGGAGCTGTGGGGCTGAAGCCTCGAGCCCCAGTGCTCCTCCCAGCTCTAAACCCTGAGACCTGGTACTCCCACAGGCAGAAGCCCTGAGCCCCCTGCCCAGGAGCCCCGAGACTCCGAACCCCTGCCCCTGCCCCCAATCCCTGCGGCTGCAGCCCCTACCCCCTCATGGCTGAAGCCTGTAACGTCTTGTTCCATGTTACAAACAACCTCCATTCCCGAAGTGTCCGTAACTCTGTGGGTCTACTGTATGAGATTAGAGAAAACAAACATTAACGCAGCGAATTGGCCCAATGGGAGATGCTATAGCGAGCATCCAAGACATTTCTGTGTGGCAGATATTACTATTCCACAATGTAGGGTCTTGGGATTGCCATGGGGCCACCAAACCTCTAAAGGAAGCGGACAACATAATAGATAACTATATATCACACACATATTTTATTGACCTATTTGTATTGCACTAATTATAGACAGCTTGTGTCTAGAATCAATCATACTACAGATGACCTGAAAGGGCTGTGAAGACAGATCCAATTGGTTAAAACAGGGGTTCCCAAACTGAGGAACGCCCAGGGTATGCAACACATCTCTGGGGAAGACATAGGAGAAATAGTGTAATTGTAGATTTTATTTGTTAATTATTTTATTTATTGCATTTTCATAATAGGCTACTCAGACAAAACTTCAATACAGTGGAGTCGCATAAGGCAAAAATCATGTATAGTCAAAATTACCCTCGGCCCGCGCCGCTTCCAGCAGCTCCCATTGGCCTGGAGCAGCAAACCGCAGCCACTGGGAGCCACCATCAGCCGAACCTGCGGATGCGGCTGGTAAACAAACCGGTCCGGCCCACCAGGGGCTTTCCCTGGACAAGCGGCGGAACAAGTTTGGGAACCACTGCTCTATCATATCCCCCCTTAGTCGTCTCTTTTCCAAGCTGAAAAGTACCAGTCTTATTGATCACTCCTCATGTGGAAGACATTCCATAACCCTTAATCATTTGTGTTGCCCTTTTCTGAACCTTTTCCAATTCCAATATATCTTTTTTGAGATGGGGCGACCACATCTGCACGCAGTATTCAAGATGTGGACGTACCATGGATTTAAAAAGAGGCAATATAATATTTTCTGTCTTATTACCTATCCCTTTCTTAATGATTCCCTACATTCTGTTTGCTTTTTTGACTGCTGCTGCACACTGAGTGGATGTTTTCAGAGAACTATCCACAATGACTCCAAGATCTCTTTCTTGAGTGGTAACAGCTAATTTAGACCCCACCATTTTATATGTATAGTTGTTATTAGTTTTTCCAATGTTCATTACTTTGCATTTATGAACATTGAATTTCATCTGCCATTTTGTTGTCCAGTCACCCAGTTTTGTAAGGTTATCCTTTTGTAGCTCTTCGCAGTCTTCTTGGGACTTAACTATCTTGAGTAGTTTTGTATCATCTGCAAATTTTGCCAGGCACTGGTACTGGCATTGACAACAGAAGCATCATAGTGCTGGCTGACTAGATGTCAGAGGAAGCTGCTACATCTCCAGCACCAACCGTGTCTTCAATGGCATTACACTCTGCACCAATACACATCTCAGACCTCATGGTACTAATGTCGCCTCGAAGATCAGCACTAGAGAAAGTGTACTTCTTTTCTTGCTCACTGGAACCCACCTTCTCTAAACTTTCCAGTAGGGAAACTTCTACCCTCCATTCAAATGTCAGGAGAGGATCTCTCCAAACCAATGACACTCACTTCAGAGTTCCAACTCATCTACTTCACACATGGCAATAGTCTAACCAACCTTATCCCTACAATGCTCCACCTTGGTCCTATTTGAGATACTGGAGACTTCCATCTAGGATCTGATCTACCTCCAACCAGCCAAGAAGATTCAGAGGTCACATTCTATTTCATCAATTGCCAAACCACTGACTGTGGACAGGAAGCAGCAAGAACAGTTTGCAGATGAAGAACAGGCAGGTCTTGAGCTATCTGATCAATGTCCTTCATCTTCTTCCAGAGATCTGTCATTGCCCTACTTGACTCTAAATCAGCAAAAGCATTTCTTCCTGAGGACAGATTTCACTCTATCCAGGTGATTTATCGCCAGCATCAAAATGAATCCATCAATCACAGTAAGAACTTGCTTCAAACTTCTAGCCCACATGTCAGTGTACACATGTGTGACACTGCTAGTAGCCAGGCTTCACTTACGTCCTTTACAAGGCTGGCTATGATCCGTGTATAACCCTATGAGACATCAAATACACATGCATGTTGTGGTCCAAGCTCGCATTCTGTTTTCACTGAAGAATGTTCAAAAGGGGGTACCCTTCTCCACACCACCTCCTACAAAGACATTGATCACTGAGGCATCAGAAACAGGGTGGAGTATACACCCTGAACCATTTTCAGATAAAAAGAACTTTGCTTCCAAAAGGACACAGCTCTACATTTGAACATACCAGCCCCACAGAACTCACCTTTGAGCCCCTCTGAATGCAGTTTACACCATCTTACTTCAAGACTTCTTTAAACTAAGGGCTGGGGGAAAGCCATCAGGTGTGGAGGAGCATGTGGTTCAGATATCCCTTTGGGAAGGATCTATAAATGGAGATTCCCAATGTCCTAATAAGGAGGAGAGGATGGAAAATGATAAAATACAGGGAGGATCTGATGAGAAACAGTCAAATGAAAAAAAGTCCCATTCAATTACGTCATGCAATAGGAGACAGCCAAAAAATGACAAGTTTTTAAAATCTGGCTTATATACCAATGCTAGAAGTCTACATAATAAGATGGGTGAACTAGAGTGCCTAGTATTAAATGAGGATATTGATATAATAGGCATCACAGAAACCTGGTAGAATGAGGATAATCAATGGGACAGAGTAATACCAGGGTACAAAATATATCAGAAGGACAGAACAGGTCGTGGTGGTGAAGGAGTGGCACTATATGTGAAAGAAAGCGTAGAATCAAATGAAGTAAAAATCTTAAATGAACTAAATTGTACTATAGAATCTCTATGGATAGTAATTCCATGCTTGAAAAATAAAAATATAGCAGTAGGGCTATATTATAGATGACCTGACCAGGATGATGTTAGTGACTCTGAAATGCTCAGGGAGATTAGAGAGGCTATTAAAATAAAAATCTCAATAATAACAATAATGGGGGATTTCAACTATCCCCATATTGACTGGGTACATGTCACCTCAGGAATGGATGCTGAGATAAAGTTTCTTGACACCTTAAATGACTACTTCTTGGAGAACCTAGTCCAGGGCTGGCCTTACCATAAGGTGAACTGAGGCGGCTGCCTCAGGTGCCAGACTGTGGGGGGAGGGGCACCACTAGGACCCAGAGTGTAGAAAATTGTGTCTGCTGCTGGTGCATATGTATTCTCTCTGTTCTAGATGCACAGAGATGGTGGAATGCTGTGCTGAAGGAAGGAGGGCACAAGAGACATAACAGGCAGGCAGGAGAAAAGGTGAGAGGGAATAACAGAAAGCAGCAGGAGCTGCAGGGAGAGAGAGGAGGAGGAGCCTCTTATGTACCTCTCTAGCACCCCCAGGAGCCTGGACTGATTAACACCAGCTTCTCAGGGAGCTTCCTGTTTCCTGCTTCTTCCCTGAACCCAACTGAGGAGAACAGGCAGTCAACTGAAGTAGTAGGAGCCAGTTAGGCCTTTAAGATGCTGATATCTTCCCTCTCTTAGGCCCTGCTACCAGCCTGCTTATTTGTCCCCTTCAATTGAGTGTTGAGAGCCACTATAGCTGGCACAGAACAGTGGTCATGAGTGAAAGAAGAAAACACCCCTCTGGGGCAGCATTCAGAAAAAGAAAGAAAGCTTTTCTATCTAAGCAGGAAGGAGCTCTCCTGAGATACATAGATACGAATGTTCACGGTGACCCTTACGGCCCCAGGGAGGATGTGAGTGGTGAGGAGATGCCTGATCTTCCAGTTAGTCAGAGTGCAGGTGATCAGGCAGCTACTGCAACATCCATATCTCCTCTCAAATGGATGTAACCATGCACATTCCCGAAGAAAAGTGTAGATCAGAGAAGAGTGTGGTGGAGGCACAAGAAACAGCTGCTGCTGAGTTTAGTTCCTTAAGTCTAGGATGATCCAGGACTGTGGACCCACTTGAGCAGTAGCCTGAAGGACTTCCTTGTACTGCATGGGCCACAGCAAGTGAAAAACTTCATGTTCCCCAAAGACAAAGAAAATAGAAGTTTCCATCCAACACATTACTGGCGTGAAAATCCCAGGGGTGACAAAGTGGAGAGGCCATGGCTTAGGTACTCAAAAACCCAGAATGCTGCACACTGTTTTTGTTGTAAACTCTTCCAGTCTAATGTTCCAGCCACATTGGGTTCTACAGAAACAAAGGACTGGAAAAATCTGGCTAGAAATCTGGCATGCCATTAGAAGGCAGCAAATCACCAAAGAGCATTCCATAGGTGGAAAGAAGTTGAGATGAGACTAAGGTTAAAGGCCACCATAGATGATCAGCATCAAGAGAAGATTGCATCAGCGTCTCTTTACTGGCAAAATGTTCGGAAAAGGCTCATTGCCATTGTGAGAATGCTTGCTACCCAAAACCTAGCACTGCGTGGCACTTCAGATCAGCTGAATGTGCCAAACAATGGAAAATTCCTTAAAATTGTGGAGCTGATGGCTGAGTTTGATGCTGTACTCCAGGAGAATCTAAGAAGGGTCACCTCCCAAGAAATGTACACACACCACTACCTTGGAAAAACAATTCAAAATGAGATCAGACAGTTACTGGCAACAAAAGTCAAACAGAAGATTGTGGCAGATCTGAAGTCAGCAAGATATTACTCTGTTATTCTGGATTGCACACCTGACATCAGCCATACTGGAACAAACGACTTTAATGGTGTGTTTTGTAACAACAACAGAACCTAGTGAAAATGTCCCTGCAATGGTGACTGTCAGAGAGTATTTTCTATAATTTATTGACATTGATGATACTACGGGAGCTAGTATGACAAATGTGCTTCTTTAAAAGCTGGAAGATACCAGAATTGCAATAGCTGACATGAGAAGTCAGGGCTACGATAATGGTGCCAACATGAGAGGAAAGAACAGAGTGCAGACACAGATCCAAGAGTTAAACCCTGAAGCTTCTTTTGTCCCATGCAGTTCTCATTCATTGAACTTGTGGTCAGTGATGAAGCATCAGCTTCTAGTGAGGCTGCTGAATTTTTTAATGTAATTCAAAGCATCTATTTATTTTTCTCTGCATCAACTCATCAATGGCAAATTTTGAAGCAACATCTGGGAACATCCTCTCTGACACTGAAATCACTGAGTGCCACACGATGGGAAAGTTGAGTGGAAGCAATAAAGCCTATCAAACACCAAACTAGGAAGATAGATGATGCCATAGTTGCCATTATGGAGGATAATGCTATGACAGGAACTGTCCATGGGAGAACAGTGGCAGAGGGAAATGGAATCACCAGAAACATATATAACTTCAAATTTCTCTATGGCTTAGTGTTGTGGCATGACATACTGTTTGAAATAAATTGTTGTAAGCAAGAGACTCCAAGGTGTTGACCTTGATATATCTGAAGCAATGGAACAACTGGACAAAGCAAAGTGATACCTACAGTCTTAATGGTCAGATGAGGGATTTCAAAACATTCTGAAGAGTGCACAGAAGTTGGCAGAGGAACTTCACACTGAAGCTATTTTCCCACCCATTCAAAAATACAAGAGTCACCAAAGAAGAAGATATTTTGAATACGAGGCACGAGATAATCCCATAAGAGACCCCAAACAACAATTCAAAGTTGAATTCTTTAACCAGGTGCTAGATTGTACAATACAGTCAGTTGAAGAATGTTTCATGCAGCTCAAGGAACACAGCAGTATATTTGGGATGTTGTATGATATTCCAAAACTCCTCACTATACCTGAAGAAGACCTACACCAGCAATGCAGGGCACAAGAGACAGTGTTGACACAGGATGACATGCGGGATATTGATGCGAGTGATTTAGGTGATGAACTGAAAGCCCTTTCAAGATACATTTCAGCAGGATCAACTCCAAAGGCTGTTCTGGAATATATGTGCACAAATAAGATGACCACCCTCTTTCCAAATGTTTTTGTTTCTCTGTGCATACTTCTAATACTTCCTGTAACAGTTTCCAGTGGAGAACGCAGCTTCTCCAAGCTGAAGTTAATAAAAACACATCTACGCTCCACAATGACACAGGAGAGGCTGGTCAGTCTTGCAACCATCTCAATATAACATGAGCTGACCCAGACTATGGACCTTCAGCAGGAAGCAGTTCAAATCTTTGCAACCAAGAAGGCACGGAAAGCACCACGTTGATTATTCAAACAGATAAAAATGCCAGTGTTTACTATGCAGACAAGAAAAGTTACATTTGCTGTTCAGACATTTGAAAATTAAGTGTTACTTAAAATTTTTGAACAAGACATTTTAAGTTGTTAGTTTTCCTTTACTGGGGTAGGTAGCAGAGCACTACCATGAGAGGAGTAGAACAGGAAAAAGGAAGAATTGAGACCTTTCAAAGTTTTGGCCCAAGCGAGGGGGCATGGGGGCATCATTTGAGCTCCCCGCCTCAAGTGCCAAAATGTTGTGGGCCAGCCCTGACCTAGTCCTGGAACCCATAAGAGAAGAGGCAATTTTTGATTTAGTCCTAAGTGGAGCACAGGATCAGGTCCAAGAGATGAATATAGCTGGACCACATGGTAATAGTGACCATAATATAATTAAATTTAACATCTCTGTGGAAGGGAAAACTCCACAGCGGCCCAACACGGTAGCATTTAATTTCAGAAAGGGGAACTACACAAAAATGAGGAGGTTAGTGAAACAGAAATTAAAAGGTACAGTACCAAAAGTAAAATCCCTGCAAGCTGCGTGGAAACTTTTTAAAGACACCATAATAGAGGCTCAACTTAAATGTATACTCCAATTTTTAAAACATAGTAAGAGAACAAAAAAAGAGCCACCGTGATTAAACAACAAAGTAAAAGAAGCAGCGAGAGCCAAAAAGGCATCCTTTAAAAAGTGGAAGATAAATCCTAATGAGGAAAATAGAAAAGAACATAAACTCTGGCAAATGAAGTGTAAAAATATAATTAAAAAGACCAAAAAAGAATTTGAAGATCAGCTAGCCAAAGACTCCAAAAGTAATAGCAAACATTTTTTTAAATACATCAGAAACAGAAAGCCTGCTAAACAACCAATGGGGCCACTGGACGATCAAGATGCTAAAGGAGCACTCAAAGACCATTGCAGAGAAACTAAATGAATTATTTGCATCGGTCTTCACTGTTGAGGATGTGAGGGAGATTCCCAAACCTGAGCCATTCTTTTTGGGTGAGAGATCTGAGGAACTGTCCCAAATTGAGGTGTCATTAGAGGAGGTTTTGGAACAAACTGATTATTAATTATTATTATTATTACTAAACAGTAATAAGTCTCCAGGACCTGATGGTATTCACCCAAGAGTTCAGAAGAAACTCAAATGTGAAATTGCAGGACTACTAACTGTCATCTGTAACCTATCATTTAAATCAGCTTCTGTACTAAATGACTGGAGAATAGCTAATGAGACGCCAATTTTTAAAAAGGGCTCCAGAAGTGACCCTGGCAACTACAGGCCAGTAAGTCTCACTTCAGTAACGGGCAAATTGGTTGAAACTATTGTAAAGAACAAAATTGTCAGACACATAGATGAACATAATTTGTTGGGAAATAGTCAAAATGGTTTTTGTAAAGGGAAATCATGCCTCACCGATCTACTAGAATTCTTTGAGGAGGTCAACAAGCATGTGGACAAAGGAGATCCAATGGATATAGTGTATTTAGATTTTCAGAAAGCCTTTGAAAAGGTCCCTCACCAAAGGCTCTTAAGCAAAATAAGCAGTCATGGGATAAGAGGGAAGATTCTCTCATGGATTGGTAACTGGTTAAAAGATAGGAAACAAAGGGTAGGTGTCAAGGTTCCTCCCCACTCTGAACTCTAGGGTACAGATATGGGGACCTGCATGAAAAACCTCCTAAGCTTATCTTTACCAGCTTAGGTCAAAACTTCCCCAAGGTACAAAATATTACACCCGTTATCCTTGGAATGGCCGCTACCACCACCAAACTAATACTGGTTACTGGGGAAGAGCTGTTTGGACGCGTCTTTCCCCCCAAAATACTTCCCAAAACCTTGCACCCCACTTCCTGGACAAGGTTTGGTAAAAAGCCTCACCAATTTGTCTAGGTGACTACAGACCCAGACCCTTGGATCTTAAGAACAATGAACAATCCTCCCAACACTTGCACCCCCCCTTTCCTGGGAAATGTTGGATAAAAAGCCTCACTAATTTGCATAGGTGACCACAGACCCAAACCCTTGGATCTGAGAACAATGAAAAAGCATTCAGTTTTTACAAGAAGACTTTTAATAAAAAATAGAAGTAAATAGAAATAAAGAAATCCCCCCTGTAAAATCAGGATGGTAGATATCTTACAGGGTAATTAGATTCAAAAACATAGAGAACCCCTCTAGGCAAAACCTTAAGTTACAAAAAAGATGCACAGACAGAAATAGTTATTCTATTCAGCACAATTCTTTTCTCAGCCATTTAAAGAAATCATAATCTAACACATACCTAGCTAGATTACTTACTAAAAGTTCTAAGACTCCATTCCTGTTCTGTCCCTGGCAAAGACCAGCATACAGACAGACACAAACCCTTTGTTTCTCTCCCTCCTCCCAGCTTTTGAAAGTATCTTGTCTCCTCATTGGTCATTTTGGTCAGGTGCCAGCGAGGTTACCTTTAGCTTCTTAACCCTTTACAGGTGAGAGGAGCTTTCCCCTGGCCAGGAGGGATTTCAAAGGGGTTTACCCTTCCCTTTATATTTATGACAGTAGGAATAAATGGTCAGTTTTCAGAACAGAGAGAGGTAAATAGTGGTGTCCCCCAGGGATCTGTACTAGGCCCAGTCCTATTTAACATATTCATAAACAATCTGGAAAAGGGGTAAACAGTGAGGTGGCAAAATTTGCAGATGATACAAAACTACTCAAGATAGTTGAAGTCCCAGGCAGACTGTGAAGAGCTACAAAAGCATAACCTCACAAAACTGGGTGACTGGGCAACAAAATGGCAGATTAAATTTAATGTTGATAAATGCAAAGTAATGCACATTGAAAAACATAATCCTAACTGTACATATACAATGATGGGGTCTAAATTAGCTGTTACCACTCAAGAAAAAGATTTTGGAGTCATTGTGGATAGTCCTCTGAAATCATTCACTCAATGTGAAGTGGCAGTCACAAAAGCAAACAGAATGTTGGGAATCATCAAGAAAGGGATAGATAATAAGACAGAAAGTATCATATTGCCTCTATATAAATCCATGTTATGCCCATACCTTGAATTCTGCATGCAGATGTGGTCGCCCCATCTCAAAAAAGATATATTGGAATTGGAAAAGGTTCAGAAAAGGGCAACAAAAATTATTAGGGATATAGAATGGCTTCCGTATGAGGAGAGATTAATAAGACTGGGACTTTTCAGCTTGGAAAAGAGGCGACTAAGGGGGGATATGATAGAGGTCTATAAAATCATGAGTGGTCTAGAGAAAGTAAATAAGGAAGTGTTATTTACTCCTTCTCATAATACAAGAACAAGGGATCACCAAATGAAATTAATAGGTAGCAGGTTTAAAACAAACACAAGAAAGTATTTTTTCATGCAATGCACTGTCAATCTCTGGAACTCCTTGCCAGAGGGTGTTGTGAAGGCCAGTACTATAACGGGGTTCAAAAGGGAGCTAGATAGATTAATGGAAGATAGTCATTGATGGACCTATTAGCCAGGATGGGCAGTAATGGTGTCCCTAGCCTCTGTTTGCCAGAAACTGGGATTGGGTGACAGGGCACAGATTACTTGATGATAACCTGTCTGTTCATTCCCTTTGGGGCACCTGCCATTGGCCACTGTCAGAGGACAGGATACTGGGCTTGATGGACCTTTGGTCTGACCTAGTATGGCCGTTCTTATGTTCTTGGTCTCCATTATATCAGCCTAAAGGGTCAGCAAACTCTGCAACAAAAGGATCTATGTAAAGATCCCCAACACTATCAGTTGTAGACACCAAGTGTCTTCTGTCTCTTCAGTTCCGAGCCAGATGGTGAGCCAGCATTACTTGGCCCTGCTGTATGAGTGTGCTTAGTGCTCTATACCTTGGAGGACAGTGAAGGTTTAAGCTTCACCTGAGGGAGAAAAGAGGGGGATCAGCATCAGGAATCATGTTTCGTCCAGTTTTCTGATCTCTCTTTCTTGATGAGGAGGCAGAATCAGTCTTGGGTGATTTTCACTAGTCTTGGTTCCTTGTCCAATGGTGCTGCAGATCTTTGGCCAGTACTGACCTTAGGTGTTGTGTGCCAGCTAACAGGGACACTGGCTGAGTGGGACTTAGAAGTGACTATCCCATCTTGAAAGTCAATGCCTATTCTTCAGGGTCTGAAGTTCCTCTCATCAATTGCTTGGGAAGGTACAACTTCAACTGAGTGTCCCTGAGAATTTTCTTGTTCTTTTTTTGAAGCTCAAGGGCTTTGAATATGCCATTACAGGTTAAGATAGTGTTAAGTGCCAAGGATAAAATTAAAATTTAATTTCAATTTAAAAAAAATCAAAGAAACAAAGAAGGAATTTCACTGATAAAGTTATCTGCCTAATTAGATGTTTAAAAAAATCACAAAAAGTAAAAGTCTGCTAAGGGGTAGTGGGTGGATACCTTCTGTTCAGTTTGCCCATGGTGGCAAGAAGGAACTAAGGGACAGTTGCAGAAGCTATGCCCTTTATGTCCTCAGGTGAGAGAATACGCACAGTGTAAACACAGCCCAACAGAAATTGCTGTTCAAAGATTCTGATCTCATTCATGAGGCACACCTGGAGTGGGATCCACGCAGATACAACCCTATGTTCTTCTTCTAGTATGTATGAGACATCCCAGTAAAATTCAGGACTACACAGTTTGTTAACTAACAAACAAGAATTTAGGCAAAAATGACAAATATGTGTACAAATATAGCAAGGCCAATTGATGCTATAACTGGTTACTAAGTAAGAAGCCATTTGAATATATTTTTACATTAATTGGGAAGCTAATTAGTTATGTAGTAATGATACAGAAAAATGTGGAGCTTATTAAAAACAATAATATTTAGACATCCACACATACGCCAGAATACTTGGTATAATTTAGGCCTAAATCTTTAAAGAATCAAACAGAAGATGCTGCTTCTGTTTCACACAGAGGAGATGGAGGTTGAGTAACTAAGGGTATGTCTACACTTTGAGCTGGGAGTGTAACTCAGCAGCAGGAGGGGCTGGCCTTCCCGAGTATGTACCTGTCCAAGTTGCCATGCACCTATTCAGAGTGGTGAGCCCCTCCTACTACTATCACCATCATAGCTACGCTCTATTTTGAGCATGCTAGCTCCATCAGAGCTAGTATGGATATTACTTCTGAAGCTGGGAATTACATCCCCAGCTTGAAGTGCCTACAGAACTCATAGCAGCTAACTAGCTAGGCTTAAACACAAACTCTTACTAGTGTTTTACCTTTTTCTTCTATTTTACCAGATTTATACAAATAATTTTGTAATAAAGATACAGTAGATGAAGTGATGCTGTTTGATACAGTATCATAAAGTGTAGTTTTATTATGAGATAAAATAAATCTAAAAGGGGTAAGCAGTACCTTATCAGACAAGAAAGAATCTTGTTGGTTGAGTTTAGGCTCTAGAATGCATGAGTTGATTTTGTTGTATATAAAACCCTTTGTTTCCAACATTTCCATTTGCTATCATATGAATATCTATTCTTCATTAAATAAACATATACTTGCTTTCTCTATAAACAAATCTAATTGTTGTGTGTTAAGAGTAGGGCGTCCAAACATCCCAAATTATCAGACTTTACCAAAATTCAGGGCTTTGTCTCATATTACCTCCAAGCCCCGTCCCAGCTTTTCACACTTGCTATCTGGTAACCCTAGTTAAGCAGAGCTGTGTTTTAAGGTGAGCTAGTAAGCTGTGGTATACTGTTAGTGTCCCAATGTACGGTCAGGATGCCATCTGTCCTCATATTTGGCGCAGGACTGGATTGGTCACCCTAGCTGGCAGGTTCCTTACCTAACTCCGCGGAGCTCCTGGGAAGCTCTGGGAGGGGAGAGGCTGCTTGCCGTGTGCACATTCGAACCTCGCCCCCTCCTTGATCTACGCTCCCACACTGCCGCCAAGGGCCTCACGCCGGCGCCTGGGAGCAGAGCGGAGCCCGCTCGGGCTGCTGCTGCTGCAAGGGCAGGAGTGGGCTCTGCATTGAGTGTCCTGGCCCCCTGTGCATCACGTGGAGGGGTGGAGGGATCAGGGGGCAGAGAGGAGCCAGTGAGTTTGGTGGGGCCTGGGGATTCAGCGCAAGTGGAGTGAACCACACCGGGGCCCCTTCTGAGTGAGGGGTCGGCGCCATGGCACCACGGATGCCATTGTAAATCCGGTACTGGAAAGAGCTGCCCTTTCCTTGAGACTGGGAACAAAAGCCACGCTTCAATTCAACTGTCACCTGCCAGCAATTTGTGACCAGGCTTAGCGCTACACCAGATCCAAACCCGCTCTTGGCGAACGAGCTTTGGGATCCGACCTATCAAAAGTGAACTGAAGGGGCCAATTTATTTTTAAGGGGCAGGGACAACACCCCCAGAAAGCTCTGCCATTCAGGAGACTCACTCTGCCGTGACAATAGAGAGGAAAACCCACCCCAGCCAATTGAGCCTGGGCAGCTGCTGATCCCTGACCCAGCCCCAGCCCTGTAGTGTTCCAATGGCTCTTGGCACCCAGGGCTGAGTGACAGCCCAGGAGTGGGACCCCTCTGTGCTCGGGGTGCCCCTAAGAAGGGAAGGGCAGGGAACCTCGTGCCCAGATCCAGGCAGGGAGTCCCCCATGGCCGGTTCTGTGGATGCAGTGGAAGGGCTAGAACTGCTGCCTCTGAAATGAGACGCAGCTCTATGTTCAATGAGGGAGGCTGCTAGAATTGGAGAGTTGCCATTTCCAAGCTTTTCTTTCCTCACCTGTTTTTGCACAGGGGAGGTGGGGCAGGTGCCCTGCAAAGGTAATAGCTGCATCCTCCCCCCAGCAGAGTATGTGCAGACCGGCCCACCTAGCTGATGGCAGAGCCAGGGAAAGGAGGGGCCCAGCCATGCTGGGGACAGGGTTGCAGAGGCTGCTGCTGGAGCTCTGCACATGCTGATTCCACCCAGGGCAGGCCAGGGCTGAGCGCTGCTAAGTTGCTGCCCAGGTCACTTACCCACACTGTCGAGCAGGGTCTCTACCTGGGGGCATGCACCTGACTGATGTACGATTGAGACACCATGTTTTACCATATTCAGGTAAAATTTTAAACTTGGTAGTGAAATAGAAAATTAGTCGATTGGGGCTGTCCTATTTGTTAAACCCAATTGAGCTCTATGTTATCTGCTGGCAATTTTGGTTTTTCAGGTTGTTTTCAGGTGTAATACAATTTATAGTCAGCAGTGTGCCCTTGTTGCTGAGTCAGCAGTGTGCCCTTGTTGCCAAGAAGGCCAATGGCATTTTGGGATGTATAAGTAGGGGCATAGCGAGCAGATCGAGGGACGTGATCGTTCCCCTCTATTCGACATTGGTGAGGCCTCATCTGGAGTACTGTGTCCAGTTTTGGGCCCCACACTACAAGAAGGATGTGGATAAATTGGAGAGAGTCCAGCGAAGGGCAACAAAAATGTTTAGGGGTCTAGAACACATGACTTATGAGGAGAGGCTGAGGGAGCTGGGATTGTTTAGTCTGCAGAAGAGAAGAATGAGGGGGGATTTGATAGCTGCTTTCAACTACCTGAAAGGGGGTTCCAAAGAGGATGGCTCTAGACTGTTCTCAATGGTAGCAGATGACAGAACGAGGAGTAATGGTCTCAAGTTGCAGTGGGGGAGGTTTAGATTGGATATTAGGAAAAACTTTTTCACTAGGAGGGTGGTGAAACACTGGAATGCGTTACCTAGGGAGGTGGTAGAATCTCCTTCCTTAGAGGTTTTTAAGGTCAGGCTTGACAAAGCCCTGGCTGGGATGATTTAACTGGGAATTGGTCCTGCTTCGAGCAGGGGGTTGGACTAGATGACCTTCTGGGGTCCCTTCCAACCCTGATATTCTATGATTCTATAATAGTAGGGATATGTAGTTTACATTACAGTTCTGAACCACAGTGCATACCGTAGCACAAACTACAGTGGGTGCATAATAACATGTAAGAAGCACAGAGACTGCGCGGTTCTTTTCAGTGGCTAGCCATCTAGCTAATGGTCTTCAGCCGAAAACCCCACCTGAAATGGCAACAGCAAGTGAGGAACCAACTACCAAAAACAAAAAAGTGCAGGTACAGGACAGAATGGGAAACCACTTACACCTGGATTCGGAAATCCTATAAGTGTGATTCAAAAGCCTTTTGTAAAGCATGCAGGAACGAATTTAACATTTACCATGGCGGCGAGTCCGATGTTAAGCATCATGCTGATTCAAATAGTCATGAAGAAAACACCAAGACTCACAAGAGCAATACTTTGGTCTCAAATTTTTTCAGCAGGCCAAATGAAGCCTTCAATAACAAGGTTTCAGAGGAACAGCCGTGTTAGTCTGTATTCGCAAAAAGAAAAGGAGTACTTGTGGCACCTTAGAGACTAACCAATTTATTTGAGCATGAGCTTTCGTGAGCTACAGCTCACTTCATCAGATGTATACCGTGGAAACTGCAGCAGACTTTATATACACACAGAGAATATGAAACAATACCTCCTCCCACCCCACTGTCCTGCTGGTAATAGCTTATCTAAAGTGATCAACAGGTGGGCCATTTCCAGCACAAATCCAGGTTTTCTCACCCTCCACCCCCCCACACAAATTCACTCTCCTGCTGGTGCTAGCCCATCCAAAGTGACAACTCTTTACATAATCAAGTCGGGCTATTTCCTGCATAGATCCAGGTTTTCTCACATCCCCCCCACCCCCATACACACACAAACTCACTCTCCTGCTGGTAATAGCTCATCTAAACTGACCACTCTCCAATAACAAGGTTATCACTGCTGAGCTAACAAGTTTACCACACAGTAGTCCATCAGCACTCCTATCGCTCGTGTGACTGTGAACTTAAACTGGCACCTACCCTGTATCCAGATTCAACGACTGCAAAGCATGTCAGCTGTGGCTGAACTAAAGCAGAAGCATTGATCAAAAATGTGCTGTCGCCGGTCTCGACAGGATTTTCAAAAGACCTCAGCGAGCCAGACGGTCCCTATTTCTCACTTGCCACAGGTGCCTCTAACAAGGGCAATTTGTAAACTTACCCCTTATCCCTGAGATACTGGCCACCTGAACATGGGGTCCAAGATAAACTGTTAGACTTCTATGAGCAAAGCAAAGAGACTGCAGAGGCAATGAGCAACACATTATTTGAAAAACTTGCGACACACAAACTAGACCTGAACAAAGTGCCTTCCTACTGCGCTGATAATGCAAACATGAATTATGGAAAGTGACAATCAGTGTACCAGAATTTAAAAAAACAAAACAAAAATATCTTGCCTGCAAACTGCCCTGCCCATGTTGTGAATAACGCCATGAAACATGCTAGCAATACCCTGCAAGTTGACATTGAGACTCTGGTGATAAAGACAGTCAATCATTTCAGCAGTTCTGCAAAGAGAGTAGCAGCACTGAAGGATATGTTTGACTTTGTGGATATGGAGTACGCCACTTTACTGTGCCAAGTTCCGACATACTGGTTGAGTCTTTCCCAGCTGTAAACAGGCTTGTAAATATGTGGTAAGCTGTTAAGTAATACTTTGTTTTTCTGGGCAGTGATGAGTGTCCAAAATCTCTATGGATGCTGTTCTCCGACATGGAAAACAGTGAACAAGGTGAGGGGCCTAGCAAAGTTGAGGTTCATCTGTTTTTCCTCCATAATGTCCTGAAAATCTTCAATGATACTGTGCTCTGTTTGGAAAATGAGAGTGTGACAGCATGTGAAGTGTTTGCCATAATGACTAATCTGAGAATTAAACTTCAGCAACAGAAGAATGAAAAATTCTTCAGCTCCAAAGTTTAAAATGCATTAACTGAGATGCTGCCTGTCACTGCTGAATGTCTCCAGAAAGACTTCATGAAATTTTACAATGTGTCAGTCCTATACCTGGAGAAATGGTTTGATTTTTTGACAACTGGCTACTTGTTCAATACCCAGTGCTTGAACATCAAAGTTAATAGGGAATTAGAATACAGGGATCAGTCTGCGGCTGTGACTGCTGTAAACCTACAGAAAACTGTGGCTCTTGATCAGCTCTATGATGAATACATCAGCTCCATGTTGGAGCCTGGCAAACACTCAGTTGTGGAACTCTGGTCTCAAGTGCTAAGAAACAAGGAAGGTAGCACTGAATTCCTAAACATGACAAAGCTGGTGTCATACGTGCTCAGCATACCAGTAAGCAATACATACACAGAGTGTGTATTTTCAATTATGAAAGTTGCATGAACCGACATCCAGAATCCAAGCAGCACAGACTTGGTGTGGTATGAAAACCCTGTCAAAATGAATTTCCGGATGTGTTGCAAGGACTTCTACCGCTTTGTGATTGCCCAGAAGCAAGTCATGACTATGGCAAAGTCATCCAAGAAGTACTAGACTTCTGGCACGTCTGAGAGGTATGCAAATTGTGAAGTTGATTTACTGACTGGATAAAAAACCCTGCCCTTTACCCCTGTTGTCTGTTTAGTGTTCAAAAAAATCTGTATGTTTAACTATGGATTACAACAAAGTCTACGATTTAGTCAGGGAGGGCACGGCAGTCACTGATTCTGGACCTCCCTCACTTAGTTTGCTTCAGCTGTCAGCGGCTGAAGCCAGGGCTGAAGGCAGGACTGTGAGCCACCATCCGTGACTGCAGCTGGGACTGGAGCCAGGGCTAGAACCGGGACCCTTCGCTCCCCTGCCCTGCAACTGGGGCTGCAACCTGGACCCTTCACTTCCCTGTCCTGCAACTGGGACTGCAATCGGGATCCTACGTCCCAGTCCTGCGGCTTGTGATGGGAGTTGGAACTGGAATGATGTGCCGCTGTTCCGCAGCTTGTGGCGGGGGCTGGAACTGGGGCCCTGCGCCTCTGCCCCGTGGCTTGTAGCAGGGGCTGCAGCTGGGGCCGTACGCCCGCCTTGCAGCTTCTAAGGGCTGTGCGTCCCCCACCCCCATGGCTCTGATCGGGGCTGTGCGCCTGTGGTTGTGTCCCCCCCCACATGTGTCCTGATATTTTACTCTTGCGATCTGGTCACCCTAGGTACTGTTTCTTTGGAAACAACAGGTCTTGTAATTCTGTGACTGTCCAATGACTAAGAGGCTGGGCACCACAAGGAGACTCTCAGAGGACTGAGAATGTGGAGAATGCACATCGCAAACCTGCACGAGGGACAGCAGATGCTATGTGGGCTGAGAGAGGAGTGCTTCTTTTGCCTCTGGCTGGGAGAATAAGGGAGCTGACCCTTGGAAACTTTATGCTAAGGCTTCTTCATGATAAGGGCAGAAGGTTGGGAGGTGTCTCACAACTCTGAGTACCCCTTGGAAATTTCACACTGGTACAGAGATGTGTACAGCTATGTTGCATGATTTAATTAATTGCTTTCTCCAACTGATGACTGGTCAATCAAATGAGTCAGATTACTTTATATTGCCGCATGCTGAGCTACTAAACAAGGACAGAACCACCCAGGTGTGTGAAGAGCCATTACATATAGACTGTTCTAAACATCAAAAGGGCCATTTCTGTAAACAGCCAAGAGTGCTGATGTAAAGAGTATGGCATTGTGCAAAGTTGGTCAAATGATCACACAGCAAAGGAGCTTGCAGAAACAGATTGTTGACCAGAGTTAAGCCAATAGTTGATGGGCCATATGTTGAAACATGTCTTACACAGACTGGTCTCGCACAAGACGTTTTGCATAAGGATATTGGAATTTTCCAGACAAAGTTGCAAGCAGCCTAAAGGAGAAGACTCTTTTCCTCACTGGATGATGGAAAGGGACACAACTCACCTCCTGGTTTGACATTTCAAATCTTTTTTAAAAGTCACTTTCTGAGTGGCCCACTTCAGTGTTGCCAAAAAAAGAAATCAGGACATGCTACCCAGCAGAAAATATATTAAATACCCTGTATCGTTCAACACATTGCTCCCTGAAGCCTAAATATCTGCAGAGAGTCCGAGAGGTACAGCAGGAGCACTCTTTGCATGGTTCAACTAAGCACCCTGTTGTCTTTTAAAGTCCTATCTAAGGAGACTGCTGTGAAATACAGAAAGAGAATAAGAGTACATCTGTCATAACACCTAGAGTGAATTGCCTGAATGAGCTCC
The DNA here is from genome assembly GCF_965140235.1 of Caretta caretta. Taxonomy (NCBI): domain Eukaryota; kingdom Metazoa; phylum Chordata; order Testudines; family Cheloniidae; genus Caretta; species Caretta caretta. Next base: position 26,280,904 of record NC_134212.1, on the reverse strand, counting down.
CTATCTATCCAGGGCCAGCTCCAAAGTTTTGGCTGCCCCAAGCAGTGAAAAAAACTGCCGTCGTGGACGGCAAAAGGAAGAAACGGCCACCAAATTGCTGCCGCGGCCAGAGGAACTGCCGCTCCTTTCGAACTGCCGCCCCAAGCACCTGCTTGGAACGCTGGCCCTGTATCTATCTTGAGAAACCAATCATTGCAACTGTGAAGCTGAGCTGGAAAACCCACCTTTATGCCAGTTCCAACTAAGCAGTCAAATTACTTTTATAGAGGTATTGTTTACTCTAGTGACATCTTGGTTATGTCAAGCTAAATGCTTCTCAGAAGTATGTACATGAGTTAATGAACAACTAACATGTATAACGTGGACTTGTGTTTTAACAAGTTTAGTCTCAGTCGTCGAGAAGTTACTCTAAATCAATAAGTAATTGAGAATGTTAAGGCTGTAGAAACTCATTTCACTAAACCTAGTACTGTTGCAATAGGAAACTGTGCTCTGCTACAGCAAAAGTTACTGTGAGAAACCCTGAGTGTTTCAAAGAGTTCACACACAAAAAATAATACACACATTTTGTGGTCTAGAGAACTGACTGCTTCTTAGACAAAAAGAGGAATGAACTTTTAATTGACTGATACCACTGTTTCACCCCTTGGCTAAAGTGGTGTAAGAGCTTAAAGTACTGGTAAAAATCCTGAGAAATTAGAATAACATCAAAGTTATTACCTGCATATTTTGTTTTGAGTTTAATATGTGATAGTCTTGCATGTGTAAGTGGCAATGCTTGGCTATGAGTATCACCCAGGCAAGGTAATTTTGAACTGAATTCACATTCTTTGATAATTAAGTAACTTGCCTAAATTTCTAAATTCTATTTTAGAATTGTTTGATTGAAGTAGCATGAACAGGCCCATAATTCCCTTGTCTTATAAACTTGACTGGAAATAAATAAGGATCCAGAGTTCTGTGTTGGCACCAAAGTCACCTGCCCAGACTAGTATAGAACTAGATAAAAGTCTGCCTTTGTTACAAGATTGTGATGCGACCTTGAATTAATTCACCTGAATTATTATGTCTTGAAAATTGTGGCATTCCATATGGAGTTCAATTTGACATAGTGAACACTACCATCTAACTACCTTTATTTTGCCTGCTGTAAATTATTTGCTTTAAAAGCTATTTTAACTAATAAATAATGAACTCAAATTTATAATAATTCTCCAATCTGTATTTTAGCTGAGTAATACAGATCCAAAGAACAGTGAGCAACCTAGTAGACGTAATTGGTTAAACAGTTTACTTAAGTAATGTGTGTTTTATAACCTCTCTTTCTCACAGTTATCTGGCAATGTTTAAGCAACTCTTTACCAAACACAGGAAGACAAGAAGAATTCTCCAAAGATTGTTAAGAAAAGATAATACCTCCACTGATGACCATTTAAATTTAAAAACTCTCTAAGAATCATTTAAATTAAAAAGAGCTAGAAGACATTCAAATAGGAAATAGGAGAGTTTGGGCTATTTGAAACAGAATTTCCACTCCTATTAAAACCTGATGGAACTAACGGAATATTTCAGAAAATGAACCGAGGAAAAGAAGCTGGGGACATGCGACCACCCTAAGCGTGACCTCTGCAGGGAGAAGGGCAGAGGTGACTGAGGGGCACGGGCAGGAGGGGGATCAGGGAGGGACAGGTGAGTTCCCGCCCATTTGCCCGGCTCTCCCCAGTCACTCTCTAGGGCTCCGGCGAGGCCCAGCTCTCTCTCCCCCACCTTTATTCCCCATGGAGCCTCCACTCCCAGCCAGCCCCACAGCAGCTCATGCACTGCATCCTGAACCGCGCCTCAGTGACAACCTTGGTAAACAGAGGAACACAGTGGGATTTAATTTGAATTTACAATTCCTAATATTAATTATTTTTCCGGTTTCAAGTTCATTCCTTGAATGGCTTAAGTAATTGGCGCCATCTGACTTACTATAGATAACATACCTCTCTGCTCAGTAATATATTCTTTATGTTAAACATGATCAACACAACAGAAATCACCAACACTTGAATGAAATTATTTTACCCGTCCATAAACTGTTCTAGTTAACTAAGATACACTAAGAAAGGACTCATTCCTGATATTGGGAACAGTATACTTGGTTTTAAGTCACCGAGAAAAGAATGTCCCCCACCAGAGGTGAACCCACTTTTAAGGGGCAATTTCTGCTGAGAACAATTCAGAGACATACAGAAGATTGTAACTGAAGTAATCATTGTTTACTGCTTACTTGTGTTTTATTATTAAAAAAAAGAAAAAATAATAGTCACTTATTTGTGATTATTTTGTCTATAATCATGATGCCTTCTGGGCCCAGCAAGAACTTCATGTGTGTAAAATAGTGGGAGTCACATCTCTGAATTGGCAACAATTCCTTCTGGAGTACGTGGTATTGGCCACTGTCAGAAGACAGGACACTGGGCTAGATGGTCTGACCCAGTATGGCCATTAGGTTCTTAACAAGAAAGACAACTATTAGCATTCAGCCTGTACCATTTCTTGTTTCTCTAGAATATACAATTTTAGTAATTTTAGGGACAAATTACTTGGCCCTCAATACTGTAAAACACTTTTTCTACCCGAAACAGTTAATTTCAGAGGACTGCCAAAAAGCAGCCTACAGTAAACTCATTAACTCAGTAACAAGGAAAGTGCAGATTCTTGTTAATGATGATGATGGAGCTGCAAGATCTCACCTTTTTCAGCAATATAGTAGACTCTCTTCCCACGCTGCACAGATAATACAAAAGAGGCAGAAAAAGGAGGACAAGCTTCTTTTCAGAAGCAGTGTCCTTCTTGGATTAGGAAATTCTGCCCATCTTTAATGCTTTCCCATATAAATGCACAGGTATAATTTAGCAGACAGCAGCCTGGCGCTGTGTAAGCCAAATTGTTTTTAGCATCAGAAAAAGAATTAATTTGGGGTGACACCAGAAGGGGAGGTTTCAGTCTGAGAAAATAAAAGCCTTCCTGAATAGTCTGCATTTGCTTTGTGTACAACTTGAAGTGCATCTTTTCCTATGATCCGGAAAATGGAGAATCTCACCATGAAAAACTTGGAGGAAGAACTCATAACAATTTAACTCTTTCTGTTCAAACTCTTTCTGACTGAAAAAGAGTATGACCATAGTGAGAACAAAAAGGAACCTATGAGTACTGACTGTAAATTACTAGTGTAAGAACAGTGCCAGGTACTGTAAACTTGCACCTTTACTTGACATTTTTCATGGGGACAAAGAGAACAAAATTGTGCCTCTGCTAAAGTCTTTATTCATGCCTAAATCCCTCCCACTTAGACTACTGCAATTACCTTTTAATAGTCTTGCTAAATCCTAATCGCTAAAATTCTGTATTCCAAAATGCTCTAGCAACTATTTTCTCACTTTCAAAAGTAAGAGTACACAAACCGCAGACTCCATCAACTTTACTAGCTTGCTACCCATTTCCAATCTAATTCAAATTTGCCTCTTTGGCTTTCAAAACTCACTAGTCACTCACTGAACCATACTTCAATCAATTTATATGAACAAAGACATCAAATTTTAACAACTTTTATTTGGACATGAGCTGGATTCACACTACTGACCTAGATTTTTAAAGATATTTAGACGTTGCTCTACTCACCATTTCAAGGCATCATTGACTTTCAGTGAGACTCAGGCTTCTCAATGCCCCAAGCCATTTTCAAAAATGGAATTTAACCACTGAAGGGCATGTCTACACTATAAACTTAAGTTGACCTATGTTACCGCAGTGGTTCATGTCCACACTGTCCTTCTTCTGTCAGTGGTGTGCATCCTCACCAGGAGCATTTCCAGTGACTTAAGAGGGGCAGTGGAGGGGGTGGGCGGAGGGCTGAGAGCGAGGGCTCTCAGCTCTGCGTGCAGCTCCCCACTGGGAGCCCGGCAGCCAACTGGACTCCGCACATGGAGCTCCCCACCAGGCACAGTCATGCTCCTGGTGGGGAGCCAAGAGCCCGGGGGCAGCCAGGCTCCTGGCAGGGAGATCCACCTGCAGTGTCTGGTCGGCTGTCCTGTTATTGGTGTGGAGCAGAGAGCTGAGAAGCCCGGTTCAGTTGCCCTGCTCCCAGCAGGGAGCGAGAAGCAAGGCTATAGTGTGTACACTGACCTAACTATGTCAACATATGCTGCCAACCTAGCGCTATAGTGTAGACCAGGTTTCAGTCACTTAGGCCTTTGCAATGGTGAGCAGAACAATGCCTACATATCTCTAAAAATCTGAGCCCCTAGAATTGAAAGACTCCATATCACACTACCAATCCCCTGTGTCATCCAGTTCCCCACAATTTAAACTAAACTAAAATTGAACAAACAACATACATTAGAAGACCTTACATAAATTCATCACTGTCTTAACTGTGCTGCAATTAATGATATTTCATCAGATATGAATATACCCCATTAAATGGATACTGCTCAGTTTGAAATATGGATTGCTGAAGCATAAAGAAAAGAAGATTAGGCAACATATCAATAATTGCAAAGAAAGAAAATAAGGCATTTCAGCAACAACAGATAAGTAAAGTGATCTGGAGAATTGCTCCAGACGTAAGAATTATCAAGATGAATGGAAAACTCATAAAAGCAAGGCTAAGGTCTCGATTCAACAAAGTACTTAAAATCATCATGTACTCAAGCAAGTGAGTAGTCCCAGTGAAGTCATATGTTTAAGTATCTTGTTGATTCAGGGCCTTGATTCTAAGGATTTTTTTAAAAAAACCTCAATGATAGAAACAGCCCATAGATCTTTTGGTCTGAAACCTGAACAAAGCCTACCAGTACATCTACAGTGTTTATTTTCTTCCTTGTGGTGTTTACAACAAATTGATCTATTTTGTTTAAGTTTCTTATATGACAATTTGGACAGTGGAATGAAGAAAACTGCAGGGATGTGTTCAATTACTTGCTATTTGCTTGCTATTCTGAAGGATACTGGGAGAGTTGAGGTGTTTACCTAGCCTTATTACACTAGTATGCATTCTGCTCAAAGACCCTGCTGGTTCTCATTAACTCCCATCTTTTCCTTATTCCACTTCTTTTACTTGAATTCACTGTAGTATAAATAAGTTTTTCAGTGTAATTTCTTGGAATGCAAGACAGCTACACAGCCTTTAGAAAAGGTTTGGGCTTTATTAAAAAGCTTCGTCCACATCTAGTATTTCCAGAGGAAATCCTCTCCTTCTCTGAAGGAACAAACAGCATTAAGAAGTCAGTGGGAGGCTCAAGCCTTCTCATAATTTCCTTACATGGTAGGGGAACTGTGATATTTATTTGTGAAAAAAACATTTTCTTCCAACTGCTGGTATGAAAATCTAACAGATGAGCAACATAACAACATGTCCTAATAAAGAGACAAAGTGTTTCTATAAAATGACCTATTCTCTAATTTATACACCCTTAATAGTGATGATCTCTCCTTAATAAATGTTACCATTGAGTTAGAAAGTGATAATACAAAACTTCTCAGTAGCATGTGGGAGTATACCTAGAACTTAATGTTCAGTACCATGCTAAACAGAGCTTCTAAAAACCTGTTTGTGTCTGGTACAGAGTGAGTCTTGTCATTGATCCCAATAGGGGAGCCTCACAAAGCGTCAATCACAGGGTGATGTGGGAGTGAGGATAGGCTGTCAGGGAGTCAAACCTAGAACGTCCCTGTCATCTACCCTTAATCCCAGCTGATGAGGATCTGAGCCTAGAGCAACTGCTGGGTCTATACTTCTCCTCCAAAAGCAAAGCTCCCCCTTTCCTTTTTTTTTTTTTTTTTTTTGCAAGGGAGGGAGAAGTGGCATGTGCAGAACTGAACTAAATCCCTGGGCTAACAAGAGAATATTAAAGACACAAAAACCTAACCCATGATGACAAAATCCTTACCTCACTCAAACAACCTGAGGAAGGCTGCACCAGAGAAATACAACAATGGGTGAGTTTCCAAAAGTCAGACTAAGTCACATGGACCCGTGATGACTAGAGGATACTGAGGTGTGTGAGAGAGGAGTCACTGAATAAAGGAAATAATGGAACGTGGCTTTCTGAAAGTCACTTCAATAACAAAAAATAATTATGGTGAAAACTGCAGTCCAATTTCAGCCCTGATATAGCTCCAATAAGCTGAATGTCACCCAATATATTTTATATGGATAAGCTAAGCTAAAATTCTATATTAAAATTATACATCTGAAGAGAAGGATAATTTTCGTATGTGAGATATTTTAAAAAATCAAATGGAAGAATAAAGGGAGAAATAGAGAAAAGAGAAAGAAAGGGATGACAATGGAATAGGGGAGAGCAAAACAAGAAGGGAAAGAAAGATATCAAAATACAGAGAGGAGAGACAATAGAGGGTACAACTTGCAGTAACGGAGTCTGTACAGTCAGAAATCTAGAATTTTTAATCTGACAGGAAGAAAAACTCCCTATAAGTTAAGAGTAATTTAAGTCTCCCCAAACAGATCATCAATTTCAAAGTCTCCATAAAAAAAAAATTGGTAGTTGATAGAATAGTTGACTCTTCAGAGATTCAAAAATACATTTATCATACCCTGCATTTGAGATCCCATATTATCTGTTAATAGTGAGAGAGGAAACGGAGGCAGGATAGAAGATACAAGGAGGCACAGAAAAGTGCTCTGGGATCACATCCAAGGACATCAGTAAGCCTGTTACACTCATCATCTGACCCATCATGGGGGAACAAAGTGTATCTCTTGGCTGATGTATGAGGAGACGATGCCCACTTTCTCTGGTACAATCCATACACTTTCTTATATGGCACAACCATGCTAGAGAAGTGCAGGAGGCCCACTGCATAAGCAATAGTGCTGGAGGCGGAAGCCCTTTGCAAAGCATGAACTCACTACTAGAGAACTTGGAAATACAGGAGCAGGCGGAATGCAATGAGCAGGAAGACTTGATTCATTCTTTAGAACAGTGGCTCTGAACCTTTCAAGACTACTGTACCTTTTTCAGGTATCTGATTCATCTTGTGTACCCCAAGTTTCACCTCACTTAAAAATTCAGAGTTTGGCATCAGCCCCACACCGCACGGCTTGGGCTTTAACTTTCTGCCATAGGCCCCAGCTAGCCTAACACCTGCTTTGGCAACCCCATTAAAATGAACTCACTCACAGTTTGAGAACTGCTGATACAGTATTTATAGCAGTATAAACAAATCATTGTCTGTTTGAAATTTTAGTTTGTACTGACTTTGCTAGTGCTTTTTTATGTAGTCTGTTGTAAAACTAGGCAAATATCTAGGTGAGTTGATGTATCCCCTGGAAGACCTCTGCATACCCCCAGGGGTACACGTATCCCTGGCTGAGAATCACTGCCTTAGAAGGAGTAGCCAGCCAATGCTCCCATTGAATCCCAATTTAATGTGAGTTTTCCCTCAGTAAGGATTTCAGAATAAGGGAGTATGTTATACCACAGTCAAGGTAGCTGATCTATTTTAAATAATGATGTATGCAGGTTCTTCACTTGCTGTTTTTGTTATTTTTAAAGAATGCCCTCTAGTCACAGCATAATAAAAAAAATGTCCCAAAACCTCCATTGTGTTTATTTGTGGCTAAATAATAATAGTTGAGACATGATTGATACCTGTACTATGACCAAGCTGAAAGGCACTCATATTCCATTCTGTCCTGACCCCATCTTGCCTTTGGAATTTACAATCCTTGAATTTCCTGCAGGGAGTTCAGCATACAATTATATCTAGAAAGTGACACTAAAAATGATGTGATCATCCTAAAACAAGAATCTACTCATTCATATCAAGTTAACTTCAAGATTTAGGATGCATTTAGATAAAGCAGCTACTTTCATATTAAACAATATTAGCATTGCATTACATCAAAATCATTAGGGTAATCTGTTTACTAGATAAAACAAGAGATATCTTCAGATCTATCACCAAAGGGCAATGTTTTGACCAAGGCCTGTATGGTTTTTATTATGAATGGGTAAGCAGCTAATTTAAAAAAGGAAGGGGGAGAAATTAAATTCTTGGTTGCAGTTTTATCCAGATACAATTTTCTTTTGAGTATGTTTATGTATTTACTCTTTACCTTTTATAATTAAAAAAAATCATTTTTCTATTACTTCACTGATGAGAATTTTCTGAAGCTATAAAATTAAGAAAAATGCCAAAAACAACCCAACCCCAAAACTGTGATATAATAATGGTATCTTGTGGCATTATAGGATGATTAGGAGTATAAAAAGGCATACATAGAACATAAACATTGTGGTTTGGCAGAGACATTCATTTTCAAAGGAGAATACTATTATCCTGTCACTGCACTATACTCCAGTGACTATCTTTTTGACCAAATTATTTTTAAAAACAATAGGAAATAAAACAAAACATTGGTTAATTCTCCAAAACAGAAACTTTTGATACCTCACTACACCAGTCTCTCACATTTTCATTGTATCATAAGACAATCTGCATCCTGACTGATGCACAGAAAATATATATCCAGTCTTTATCCTATAAGCAACGCATTCATGACATTACATCTTATTAAAAGTTTATTAAACATCTGTGAATGAGCAAGTTTCTGATTAAGTGGAATTTGTTTCCAAACTCTGAGTAAACATACATCTGCATGCTATTCATACTTCCCAAAATCGCAATCCACTTTTCCGATGTTCCCTAACCTTACTCTAAATTTGAGGAGACCAGATTCTATAATCCAAGAACAGCTTGGTTCAGCACAGAAGGCCCAGCCCAGGACAAGTGGAAAGGCGGCTTTATGTCTCCGTAATCCTGAGCTGCTCTGGAGGCTGGCATGACCCTGAGTACTGTTCTGCTTTACAGGAGCAGCTCATAGGTAGCCAGGTAAGGCTTTGTACCCCAGAGTAGCCAAAGTACATTGTGGTCTCCCACAGCTCCTGCATTCTCATAACCTGAAGTGTACATAGGAGGGCAATGTAAGTGTCCCTACTTCAGCCCTACACGTTCCCACAGCACTAGAGTATTCTCCAGGGGGCTCTTTCTGGCTTCTTTATGGCCACCTTATGCCAGCGGAACATGCAATGGGGCCACAGCAGGGTCTAGAATATGGTCCCAAGACTGTATCTGTTATCCCTTTATATCTAGCTTCAAATCCAATTTAAAACTGCTCGCTTGCTTTTCCAAAGCCTACACCTACTTCTGACTTTGTAAATCAGCCACACTCCTGACTTCTCACTTCATCCAATCTATCACCTCCTTCACAAACCTCCAGAGCTGTGGGCTGCTTTTTTAAAAAGAATGTTGTAGATGAACCATTTATGTTTGATTATCTTTTACATTAGAAATATAAGACCTGCACTTCCATCTCTTTTCTGAAGCACTTTACCATTTATTCTGAAGAGCCAGGTCTACAGAAGAAACTTTTTCCAGTATAGTATTGTTGTTAGGAGTGAGATTTTTTTATGACATTTCTATACCAGCAAAAGCCCTAGTGCAGACACAGCTTAAGCCTGAATAAAAGTGCTTTTCCAGGTATAGTTTATTTTGCTTGGGGAACCAATATAAGCTATATGAGCAAAGCATTTTTTGCCAGTATATGCTATGTCTGCATTAGGAGGGTTTGTCAGTATAGCTATACTGGCAAACCTTTTCTATTACACCTGGCTAAGGACTTTAATAGGGATGTCATGTAAGGCTATAATTTAAACTACAGCTCTCCACTCCATCTCCCAAATGAGGGAGAGGGGATACTAGTTCTTAGATCATCTAAAAGGGAGGGAGAGCAACAGCTTACATGAAAGCCTCATGTTACAGTATAATTCAGATTCTTCAAAGACCTTGTGAAGATCCTTCAGCAAAGAGAGAGGAAAGTGAAGACCTGATATTGCAAATGCAAAAAAGTAGGGAAATATTTTTTAAAATGCTTGTGAGGCCACATTTCCACATAAAAAAGGAACAGTAAAGAGCACAACAAAAATATTTGCTTTTACTAAAAAAAAGATGATTATAGCTGGATTAGATAGATAGAATAAAAAACTGTCCTCTACACTTTAGACCACAACTAATCCTTTTCGTTAATTGGGTAACTCCACCCTCTTGTCCAATTAAACTCTCTGAAACCTGAAAACAGTTGCTAGGTAATACTACTATTTCTTCCTAATAGTTTACAATAATGGCCATTATTTAAGGGCCTGATTTTCAGAGGTGGTGAGTAGCAGCTCCCATTATCTTCAGCTAGAGCTGTGAGTTCTCAGCACCTTTGAAAATAAGCACTGCTATGCAGTTTTCCAGCAGATGTTTTCCTTGAATCATTTAGATAGCAATTTTTCTGAGGTCCAAGGAGTAGGGCATGTGTAGTAGTGACGTTTGTGTCAGAGTAAATGCAATTAAACTGGGAAATTTCACCAGAAGAAACATTAGAAACTTCACACACAACATTTGGAAGTTTTGCCACAAAAAATCTTTAGGGCTCACTGTTCATCGCAAGTAGGGCTAATGTGGCTATAAAAGTATCCAACAGACAATATATCAGTAGCATTAGCAGATGACAAAACAAACAGTACAAAAGTGACTGCCAAATAGGGTTCCATTTACAATGAATGACCTGACAAATATTAGGCTCAATTTTCTGCTCAGAGAATGTCCTTGTGCCGTTCATGATCTTTTACTTATTTTGAATTTTTTTCTGATGCTCTGTGAATCGTTTACAGAGTGTTAGATATTCAGTATTCCACTTATTCAGGCATGGGTAACAATATTGATTTAGAAGCATGGAAAAAAAAGACTTCCATACTTGGAAACACTGAAATGACGGGGACTGTTCAGGAAAAAATGAATAAGAGCAGGGGTGATTGAGGTATACAAAATAATGAATGATATAGAAGGGGTAAAATGAGCTCTGTCATAATAAGAGATCAATAAATGAAACTGACATGCAACAATTTTAAAAGAGGAAATATTTTTAACACAATGAAAAATTAACCTGTGGAATGCAGTGCCAGAAGTTATCACTGAGATAAGGAGCTCAGTAGGATTCATAAAAAGGATTAGACATTTATAGGGATAATAAGAACATCCACATATAAGCTAAAAACATTTTAGAAGGGATATAAACACTTACACTCCAGGGCATAAGCAAGCCACTAAGCAATAAGAGGTAGGAAGGAACTTCCCCTCCATAACCATCTACAATGAGGTTTCTTGCACCTTCTTTGTAAAAGTCTGATGTTGCCCATTGTCACAAATAGGATACTGGGCTAGATGGACCACTGCCTTGTACCAGTATGGTCATTCCTATGTTCTTAACATTTCATATATGTTAATTAGTTGGGATTAGCCAGGAGTTAAAAGGTACTGTTTTTGTTCATTACTTGGATGATCGTAACTCTTATAATCAAATAGAGAGATGGGGGTAGGAGGAATCACTGTGATTTTGAATCCCTTGGGATGTAGCACTTAAGAGAAAGTGAAAAGATACTGTCCTAATCTTGTTTATAGAAATATTTAAAATGTGTTTCTTTCCTGGGCCACACAGAGGCATCATTCCTAACAAATAAAACAAAATAGGCTACAGTCAGATTTATTGGTTGAATGCAGAGTTTTAATTTAAATTTTTTCTTTATTACATTGTCTGGCTGGTTGAATTGTTTCTATGCCAGGAGAGTCTGGTGAGGAATTTTGGGAAGCCTGTCCCCATTCTGTGTTAAAAAGTTTCCCAGCCTGTATAAAATATTCCCAATTTATTATATTTATCAATATGTAAGTTTCTGTCATGATCACAGTTTGCGTTAAATTTTAAACCACACACACAATATGCATATGCAGCCCTAGCTGCAAAGGCTGTGTTCAGATATTCATTCACCTCCTTTTTTTGTTTGCTTAAAATATATTTTATGTTAATATTCCTGAAGTAAATTTGAAATTAGTTTGCTGAAAACATAACCTTTTATTCATTCAAATGTTTGTGAAAAGTGAATGCAAAAGAAGTGAGTGTGGCCAAAGCAAGGAGATTTTTCTCATTCAGGCAATTCACAGAACATTTTTGACCCACCGCTACTACCAAACATATTCCCCTGTTGTTTCTGAAAATGCACCCATCTTCCCCAATGTTGATATCCTCTTCATTGGAGAGAGATATTCTGACAACATAAATTGATCTAATGCTGAAAGAGAGCTAATTTGCCAACTTTCCTCTTCTTTCCACAATCTATTTCCTCCATATCAGATTTTCTTGCGGAAATATTTTTGCTGGCATAGAGGAATGATCTTTGTTCGCTTTCCTAGGGAGCTTTGTTGAGGGTATAACATGCTTTTCTTTTTCTTCATGCTCAGCTTCAGCCTTTACAAATATTTTCCCAAATAATCTCACTCTACAAAACTTTGCTGGAATTTAACAGCTGCTTATCATGGCGATCTATTGTCCATGGGTGTAGTCACATGTGTATTTTTACACTGCATTTGCATACAGAACTTACAGACAATTTCAGTGCATCCTTTCAAGCACCTAACATAAAAGATGGGGCAAGATGGTGCATTTTACTCAATACATATCTAAACAATTTATCTTCTGCAGATTTTTTCAAATTTGTTGCACCATGCTTCTATAGCTCTTTTAAAAATGATGTGGCAGATATAGCAGAGCTGCCTAATTGCATGTGAAGCAACAAAATTCTCTCTCAAAGATTATATTTTTTTATTACTCTGGACCTTAAGGGAAATCTCCTTCTGATTGGATGACTATGCTTTTGACCAAAGATACAACAGCAGCAGCCACTTTAGGAATCTGGACTTAACATAATATAGCTCTCTGAAGTTTATACAAATTCACTGCTTGTCTATCTGGATTACATTTACTAGGATAGTCTCCTTTTCTATTCTCTAATTACCTGAGCTAATGCAGCATTCATGGGAATAATAGAAATCCATCTTAGAGCCAGAAGGGATATACTTCACTGCTTGTTTTAGTTGGTCTTTTCATCATAATTTAAAAAAAAATCACTTTTTCTAAGGGAAAAAGTTAATCTGCAGCATACTGTTAGAAGTCCAAACTAAACAATTATGCCTCTTAGCACTCAAAATATTGTGAATAGAATCTCATAACATGGTTATTTTAGTTACTTTTGTATTTTTGATCTTCTTTCTTTTTTTAGAGCTCTAAATAACGTTACTCCAGCTTTTCCTGAATTTATACAAAATTATAGCTTACTGCATTGCACTTCTTTTTAAAAAACCATAAAAACTAATCAACCATGCTTTCAATATCTGAGCAATTGGTGTATAGCTAATAATTAATATAATAGGCAGCAAGCTTAAGTAACTTGGATTGATATAATCAGCATCAGGTTTCTCATATTCATTTCTCACATAAGTGTAAAAATTCTTTCTGACTGAGTAGGAACCAGTTTGGCTCCAACCCAGCTGCATGAGTTCTTCTGCATGAGTTGCAAAGAATGTAGTGCAGGAACCTTCTGACCTGTTAGTGGAATTTTGGAATGGAAACAAGGTACCTTTCCTTCAATACCCTGGTTTTTAGCCTGGCAAGAATTATTTTTAAATTGCTGAAATAAACTCTGCACATAATTCTCTCTAGCAGTGAAATAAAAGTAAACATTATTTCAAATGGTGATACAATTCAGTGCTCCAATACATATCATGTTCCTCTCCTAATTCCTTGGAGAGCCACATTAAATTTTTGTGTTTGTGTATCTTAGGCCGCGTCTACACTAGGAAAAATAGTGTAGTCATGTTATTTTAAAGCCCAAACTTACTGCCTTAAGATATTTGAAATCTTCAAGAATTTTGAAATGAAAGAAAAAGATTCATAGTCATAGATTCCAAGGCCAGAAGGGACCATTATGATAATCTAGTCTGACCTCCTGTATAACACAGGCCATAAACCTTCCCCAAAATAATTCTATACTCTAAGAAAAACATCCAATCTTGATTTAAAAATGATCAGTGACGGAGAATCTATCATCATCTTGGTAAATTGTTCCAATGGTTAATTATTCTCAGAGTTAAACATTTTAATTCCAGTCTGAATTTGCCTACCTTCACCTTCCAGCCATATGACCGTGTTATGCTTTTCTCTGCTAAATATTTGTTCCCCATGTAGATACTTATAAGCTGTAATCAAGTTACCCCCTGTACTTTCTCTTTGTTAAACTAACTAGATTGAGCTTCTTAAATCTATGACTATAAGTTTTCTAATCTTTTAATCATTCTTGTAGCTCTTCTCTGAACCCTCTCCAATTTCTTCTTGAATTGTGGGCACCAGAACTGGACACAATATTCCCGCCGCGATCTCATCAGTGCCAAATATAGAGGTAAAATAACCTCTCTACACTTATTTGAGATTCCCATTTATGCATCCCAGGATCACATTAGATCTTTTGGGCACAGCGTCACACTGGGAGTTCATGTTCAGCTGATTATTCACCATGACCCCATAAAAGTCATGGAACAAAGAATGTAAGCCATACTTACAGGATAAAAGAAAAGGAGTACTTGTGACACCTTAGAGACTAACAAATTTATTTGAGCATAAGCTTTCGTGAGTTACAGCTCACTTCATCGGATGCATGCAGTGGAAAATACAGTGGGGAAATTTTATATACACAGAGAACATGAAACAATGGGTGTTACCATACACACTGTAACAAGAGCGATCAGGTAAGGTGAGCTATTACCAGCAGGAGAGCGGGGGAGGGAGGGAACCTTTTGTAGTGATAATCAAGGTGGGCCATTTCCAACAGTTGACAAGAACGTGTGAAGAACAGTGGGTGCGGGGGAATAAACATGGGGAAATAGTTTTACTTTGTGTAATGACACATCCACTCCCAGTCTTTATTCAAGCCTAAGTTAATTGTGTCCAGTTTGCAAATTAATTCTAATTCAGCAGTCTCTCGTTGGAGTCTGTTTTTGAAGTTTACAGGATAGAGTCCCCCATCCTGTTAGTATGGCCTACATTCTTTGTTCCCAGATGTATACATTTACTCTTAGCAGTTTTAAAATGCATAGTGTTTGTCTGCTTCAGTTTATAAAGCTATGAAGATCACTCTGAATCAGTAACCTGTCCTCTTCATTATTTACCACTCACCCAATTTGTGTGTCATCTGTAAACTATATCAGTGTTTATTTTATGTTGTTTTCTTCTAGGTCATTAATAAAAATGAGTAGGGCCAAGAACTGATCCCTGCAGGACCCCACTGGAAATATACTTACGTGAGGATGAATCCCCATTTACAATCACATTTTGAGACCTATCAATTAGCCAGTTTTTAATGCACTTAATGTGTGCCATGTTAATTTTATATCGTTCTATTTTTTTTTAAAAGTGTCTTGTGGTACCAAGTCCAACACTTGAAGCATATCATGTCAATGCTATTATCTTTCTCTACCAAACTTGTAATCTCATCAAAAAAGATAATATTAAAAAAAACCAAATATATAAGGCGCTATTGACCTACAGAATAAAATCCAGTGATGAATTATTTTGTATAGTATGTTGTCTGGCAAGAATGTTAATATATACTTTCAACCAGTTTTACCAGGCACTGAATCTTGATTGTGATGTGCATATTTGACTACAGAATATTTCAGATGGTCTGAACATTGTACTCTGAAATCAAGTATCTGTAGCTACTAAAAAAGGCCAGATTTAAAAACAAACCACATTTCTATCCAGTTCTCTTTCCCAGACGCACAATTCCATGTCACATTAACACCTATGATACACTTATGGAAACTTTTAATGACTACATATGCTTAGAACAATCGATGCTCTCATTAGTTTGAAAACTCACCTTATCCTTGCTACTGCAGAACAAAGACATCTACCCTTCATAGATATGCTTTGAAAGTGCATCTTCAAGGAGCATCCTATTCTGTTATACAGTAGAGGATTTGGGGTAAGTATTAGGGGAACAGACTCGCAGGGCATAAGAGGGCAGAGATCCCGCAAAGAAGGCAGGGGCAGGGACATAGCCCCAGATTCTGTTCCTAATTATACTGCTGTAAATAAGGAAAACCACTGAGACCAGAATGTGGCCCAGAAATCTGGGAGAGAAGACCTGGTAAGGGGACAAAGAGACCCAGAGCCCTTGCATGAAACAGAGCCACAGGGGTCAGAGGCTGTATGGAATTTGGGAGGCACTTTAGGTTATTATGAATACCAATATAGTAAAATTGCAATGAGTTATGCCAGATATGCCATGTAAGGTATCTGCAAAAATGTTACAATTTGCCAGGTCTGATAATCTCATTTATGTGTTTGTACCACTTTTGTATTGTAAATTATATGTATGGTATGTCTGTAGTTCCTAATTTGTGCTGTGCATCTAGATGACACCCCCAGACAGATTGGCATTAGCATTGCCTAGCCTGCTTGACTGCCCATCAAGGGACATCAGCTATACAATTGACCTCTTCAGAGAAGGCAAGGGATACACCTAACGACTCAGCAAGGCATGCAGGGGCATGTCGATGGACAGAACTCTAAGGGTATGTCTACACTACGAAATTAGGTCGAATTTATAGAAGTTGATTTTTTAGAAAGCGATTTTATACAGTCGATTGTGTGTGTCCCCACTAAGCGCATTAAGTCGGCAGAGTGCATCCACAATACCGAGGCTAGCGTCGACCTTCGGAGCGTTGCACTGTGGGTAGCTATCCTACATTTCCCGCAGTCTCCGCTGCCCATTGGAATTCTGGGTTGAGCTCCCAATGCCTGACTGGGCAAAAACATTGTCGCGGGTGGTTTTGGGTACATGTCGTCAATCGCCCCTCCCTCCATGAAAGCAACAGCAGACAATCGTTTTGCGCCTTTTTTCCGTGCCGGTGCCATACTGCTTTCAGCAGACGGTGCAGTAGGTCTTCAAACCGTCATCATCGAATGACCGCTTCCGCTGCCACTCTGCTCTCCTGGTGGTCTCGCAGGTCCTCTATATGACCGTCGTCATCCGCCGCTTCCGCTGCAACTCTGCTCAGCTGCTCTTGTCTCACCATACCACGGCAAGCTTGCAGCCCACTCAGCTGTTGTGTCCTGGCAGCAGACAGTGCAGTAGGTCTGCAAAACTGGTCATCCAACCACCGCTTCCCCTGCAGCTCTGCTCTCCTGCAGACGCCATACCACGGCTCAGATCACTGCAGCAGTTATGAGCATTGTAAACACCTCGCGCATTATCATGCAGTATATGCAGAACCAGAACCTGCAAAAGCAGGCGAGGAGGCAACAGCAGTGCAGTGACGAGAGTGATGAGGACATGGACACAGACTTCTCTCAAAGCACAGCCCTGGCAATTTGGCCATCCTGGTGGCAATGGGGCAGGCTCATGCCATGGAATGCCGATTCTGGGCCCAGGAAACAAGCACAGACTGGTGGGACCTCATAGTGTTGCAGGTCTGGGATGATTCCCGGTGGCTGCGAAACTTTCGTATGCGTAAGGGAACTTTCATGGAACTTTGTGACTTGCTTTCCCCTGCCCTGAAGCGCAAGAATACCAAGATGAGAGCAGCCCTCACAGTTCACAAGCAAATGGTGATAGCCCTCTGGAAGCTTGCAACACCAAACAGCTACCAGTCGGTCGGGAATCAATTTGGAGTGGGCAAATCTACTGTGGGGGCTGGCTGTTATCCAAACAGCCAGCGCAATCACTGAGCAGCTGCTATCAAGGGTAGTGACACTGGGAAATGTGCAGGTCATAGTGGATGGCTTTGCTGCAATGGGATTCTCTAACTGTGGTGGGGTGATAGACGGAACGCATACCTCTATCTTGGGACCGGACCACCAAGGCAGCCAGTACATAAACCGAAAGGGGTACTTTTCAATGGTGCTGCAAGCACTGGTGGATCACAAGGGATGTTTCACCAACATCAATGTGGGATGGCCAGGAAAGGTACAGGACGCTCGCATTTTCAGGAACAGCTGCAGGAAGGGACTTACTTTCCAGACCAGAAAATAACCGTCGGGGATGTTGAAATGCCTATAGTTATCCTTGGGGACCCAGCCTACCCCTTAATGCCATGGCTCATGAAGCCATACACAGGCACCTTGGACAGTAGTCAGGAGCTGTTCAACTATAGGCTGAGCAAGTGCAGAATGGTGGTAGAATGTGCATTTGGAAGCTTAAAAGCACACTAGCGCAGTTTACTGACTCGGTTAGACCTCAGCGAAACCAATATTCCCATTGTTACTACCGCTTGCTGTGTGCTCCACAATATCTGTGAGAGTAAGGGGGAGACATTTATGGCAGGGTGGGAAGTTAAGGCAAATTGCCCGGCCGCTGATTACACGCAGCCAGACACCAGGGCGGTTAGAAGAGCACAGCAGGGCGCGCTGCGCATCAGAGAAGCTTTGAAAACCAGTTTCATGGATGACCAGGCTACGGTGTGAAAGTTCTGTTTGTTTCTCCTTGATGAAAACCCACCCCCTTGGTTCATTCTACTTCCCTGTAAGCCAGCCGCCCTCCCCTCCCCTCTTCGATCACCGCTTGCAGAGGCAATAAAGTCATTGTTGTTTCAAATTCATGCATTCTTTATTAATTTGTCACACAAATAGGGGAATAACTGCCAAGGTAGCCCGGGAAGGGAGGGGGAGGAGGGAAGCACTGGGTGAGGTGGGGAAGGAGGGAAGGACAAGGCCACACTGCACTTCAAAACTTATTCAATGCCAGCCTTCTGTTGCTTGGGCAGTCCTCTGGGGTGAGGAGGCTATGAAACTTGGGGAGGAGGGCGGTTGATTACACAGGGGCTGCAGTGGTGGTCTGTGCCTTTCCTGCACCTCAACCATATGCCGGAGCATATCAGTTTGATCCTCCAGTAGCCTCAGCATTGCGTCCTGCCTCCTCTCAGCATGCTGCCGCCACCAATCCTGTTGCTCCAGCCATCTGTCCTCACATTCATTTTGTGCTTTCCTGGACTCTGACATTGTCTGCTTCCACGCATTCTGCTGGGCTCTTTCAGTGCGGGAGGACTGTATGAGCTCAGAGAACATTTAATTGCATTTTTTTCGCCTTCTTATCTTCTTTCGCCTCTGGGACGGCGAAGCTAGTGGCAGCATTGAAACATTTGCAGCTGTGGGAGGAAAAAAAGGGAGAGTAAAATTGAAAAAGACACATTGGCCATGTAAAAGGAGGAGCTGATGTTTTCGGGTTAACGTGCAACACAAATCCAACTAAACCCCCACACACACCCAATTCTCTGGGATGATCGCTTCACCCCTCCCCCCACTGCGTGGCTAACAGCGCGGATGATTTCTTTTCAGTCACAGGCAAACAGCCCAGCAGGAACGGCTGCCTCTGAGTGTCCCCTTAATAAAATTCCCCTATTTCAACCAGGTGACCATGAATGATATCACTCTGAGGATAACAGAGAGATAAAGAACGGATGCTGCTTGAATGCCAGCAAACACCGGGACCACATGCTGCCATGCTTTCTTATGCAATGATTCCAGACTATGTGCTACTGGCCTGGTGTGATAACGCAATAAGGCTGCCCTCCCCAGAAACCTTTCGCAAAGGCTTTTGGAGTACCTCCAGGAGAGCTGCACTGAGATGTCCCTGGAGGATTTCTGCTCCATCCCCAGACACTTTAACAGACTTTTCTAGTAGCTGTACTGGCTGTGAATGCATCCCAAGTCTTCAGGGCAAATTAATCATTAAACATGCTTGCTTTTAAACCATGTATTATATTTACTCACCAGAGGTGCCTTCTCCACCTTCAAGGTCCGGGAGCCCGGGTTGGGAGGGTATTGGCTCCAGGGTGATAAACAGTTCCTGGCTGTCAGGAAGAATGGTTTTTCTGCTTGCCTGGTGTGCGCTATCATCTTCCTCCTCCCCAAAATCCTCATCCCTGTTGCATGAGACTCCCTTGCAGGAGTTCACATACAGGTGTGGGGTAGTTGTAGGGGCACCCCCTAGAATTGCATGCAGCTCATCATAGAAGCAGCATGTCTGGAGCTCTGACCCCGAGCAGGTGTTTGCCTCTTTGATTTTTTGAGCTCCTTAAGTTTCATGCGGCACTTCTGCAGGTCCCTGTTATAGCCTCTATCCTTAGAGATTTTTTCAAATATTTTGGCATTTCCTCTTTTGGAACGGAGTTCTGATAGCCCAGATTCATCTCCCCATACAGCAATCAAATCCAGTACCTCCCGTTCGGTCCATGCTGGAGCTCTTTTGCAATTCTGGGACTCCGTGGTCACCTCTCCTGATGAGATCTGCTGGTCACCTGTGCTGATCAGCTTGCCATATTGGCCAAACAGGAAATGAAATTCAAAAGTTCGTGGGGCTTTTCCTGTCTACTTGGCCAGTGCATCTGAATTGAGAGTGCTGTCCAGAGCGGTCACAATGGAGCACTCTGGGATAGCTCCTGGAGGCCAATACTGTTGAATTGCATCCAAACTACCCCAAATTCAACCCAGCAATGTCAATTTCAGCGCTAATCCCCTCATTGGGGAGGAGTACAGAAATCAATTTTAAGAGCCCATTAAGTTGACAAAAATGGCTTTGTTGCGTGGACACGTGCAGGGTAAATCGATCTAACGCTGCTAAATTCGACCTAAACTCATAGTGTAGACCATGACTAAGGCTTCCAGGCCATGTGCTGGGCAGCTTGTGTTTGGAACAAAGGAAATCAAGCTGCATGGCAAAAGACTATAAAAGGCAGCTGCATCTTCTCCATTTTGTCTTTAGTCCTGTTTTTGGTCTTCAGTCCTGCTTCTTGTCTTGAATCCTGCTTCTTACCTCTGGAATAACTTTTCTACAAACTAAGCTCTGAACAAAGGACAGAATGACCCATCCAAGCTGTGGAGGTGTTATAGAGGGACTTTCAAGCCAGCAAACTCACCAGTACTGCTAGAAACCTGATGTACTTTGAAGTCTTTGTATGTATGTGACTGTTTTACCTGTTAACATCTCCCTTCTTGTTCTTTCTTCTTTCTTTATAATAAACCTTTAGTTTTAGATACTAAAGGATTGACTGGCAGCATGGTATTTGGGGTAAGATCCAAACCTATATTGACCTGGTAATGTGGCTGACCCTTTGGGGTCAGAAGAACATTTTGTATATGTGAGCAGAGTTTTAAAATAACTTCTCACTGTACTGGACCTAGGTGCTGACTGGGAGCCAGAGAACTGGAATGCAATAAAGGGGCTGTGTGATTTCTCCTTTTTTTTTTTTTCCGCTTCTTGATAACCAGTGTGGGAATCAGAAGCACAGTTTGTGACTGGTTGGGGAGTTTAACTTCAGTGTTACCCACCAGTCTTGGGAGTATCTGCTCTCCCTTTTGCATTTCCTTGGCATTTCCAGTGAGGGCTGCCCTAGGCACACCAGGCCACAGACACTAACTCCTGTCATGGGTCATAATAGACCTGCTCCCAAGAGAGGCTATAAAACCATGTTGCTGCAACCTGCAGGAGTTGGAAGTTGAAGTAAATGTGACTCAAATACTACCCATTTCCAAAAAAAAATTGACAAATGAAAAGCAAACACAAAGTGGCCCAACCTTACAATAAGTTAAGAGAGTAATTCTAGCTGAATGGACAACAGGTAAAGCCCATACATCTTCAGGTATAAAATCTTAATGGGACTACAGAGATAAAGTTGATGCACATGACGGGATTCCATGCAAACATCATGGAATAACACTACACAGCATGAGGTCACAAATGCTAACCATAATCTACAGTGCGCATCCAAGTATTGAGAAGTGCAACAACAGCACTTGAGATAATCTATTTTGGGTGAAGCATGAGTGCAGTTATTGAAGATAAAATTGTCAAGAGTGAAACCAGCAATAAATACAGGGACAGAATTCAAAAGAACCACTGAAACCACATACAATTTAAGAGCAATCTTGGTCCAAAGTTGGCACCACTCTATTTGATTTAAATATTTGCTCTTAATAGTGCACTACTAAAATATTTTTGAAATTGAGATATTGAACAATAATTCAAGTAGTAACATAACACACTGTAAATCAGTTTGTCCTGGGATTCACATTGAATTAATAACAAATAATTGCCTACAATTCACTAGTGGCTCATTTCAGGAATTTTGATACATCAGATCAAGCAGACCACATCAAGCCCTTACCGTCTACAGTCAAACAAGTTAGCAGAAAAATCACTACAAATAGTGAACGAGGAAACAAACGGAATATCAGGGAAAAGAGGAAATTTGGGTCAGAGCTCCTGCGAGGGAACATGGAGAATAAGATGGAGCAGTAAATAGAAGTGGAGCAGGAAAACTAGAAGATATGAAGAGGAGACAAGAAGGAATGGGTGTGTTAATGGGGAGGAGACAGGGCTGGAAGAACAGAACATCTAGAAGAGAGGGAGAGACCATGCGCACCAAAAGGGAAGTGTAAGACAAGGAAACATGTAGAGAAAAGGACTCCCCAAAAGGGGAGAGACAAGTTGAGGAATATACAGAGATCCTGGAGGGAAATGAGAACTATTGCACTGTATAATGGTATGATCAGCGTGCCATGTGTCCTTTTTCATGGAAACCAGAGAAAATATACACACTTAGAAACAGTCATAAGTGTAAATTCCTGGTTGCAAGTGTCAGTCAAGGTGTTGCTGTGTAGCCTTGAAGGGAGGACAGAGGGACTTACATAGATCCTAGTGAGTCCATAGATGTGCAAGGTTATCTGCAACTCCATGTTTCCTCCCCTCCTTACAGCCTTTGGACCCAAAATGACCCCTCTAGATGCATCTAACAGAATATACTGCTAAGGAAGTTTTTGAATGGCAGATTTCAAGATACTGTCTTCAGCTGATTCTGTGATTTTTTTCCAAGGCCATTGTAACAAGTACATGAAAAGGGGAGGATACTTGCATAGCTACAGCTGATGCATCAAAATGTCTTCAGGGAAATTTTATTTTCCCATCACTTGAATCTTCTGAGGAAAAATTCTCCTTCTGATGAGGTGGTAGCATGCTTGGCTAGGAATGACACCCCTTTGCCAGCTTAGGTGACACCTTGTATAGTGAAAGATCCTTTCAAGCATTTGTAAAATGTAATGGTCTGTCTGGTTAACCTGCAACCTTTATTGCTGGGGTGCTCCTATACCTATTCCAGCTTCGTAAAAGGGAATAATAGACTACTTTCTGGAACTAGCTTTGGAAATATACCATTTTAAGCTTTATGGACTAGCTCTGTCTGCTCACTTTGCAATTCTAACGTCTTAATAATAAATTCAAAGTGTTCAGGTGGAAAAAGTCTACAGTGGGTATTCTTGTCTAATTGTTCAGATTCTCATTCCGACAGCTTTCCCTCTTCAGGTGATGAGCTGCCTGACCGAGATGAAAACTGCTTGCCGTTGCTTTCTTAGGTAATTTTTGTACTCCAACTGGTTTCTTTACTTCTCCTGCTCTTATTGGCTCAGGAGAACTTGAGGGCAAAACGTGCTTCTCTAAAGTAAATAAAGTATTACATTGCCTGCTTTTAGTTATAAAGTCATACATTCCATCTATATCGAAATCCTCTAGAGCCTTGCACAGACTAGCAATGCTTACGATGGATACCTTCGGTATCACAGATGGGAGAACTACCTTCTAAAACAGAAGAAACAAAATACAGGCTGAAAATTATGATTGCAGAATGCCAGGTACTTGTCTCTCTCTCTGAACTGGGCCAGGAATCTCTGGTAAAACCTATGTTGGCACACACCAATATGTCATACCCTCTGAAATAAAAAACATTATTATAAGAAGTGATGTGTACTTTTCACTCTAAATGCTGCAGCAAGAACCTTAAATTTCTGAAACAAAGCAATGCTATTTCAGTGGAACGATGCCATTTCTGAAGCAAGATCTGAAATGGTTTCAGGGTAACTGCATCTGTATTCCCCCACCGTGGTCCCTCAAAAGCACCCACTGAAGGTTTCTGGCTCCTAGCCATCACCTCTCTTGGACAGAGACCCATGTCTCTCTCCCTCCTGACCAAGAGCTGTAAGGCTGTATAGCTCCCTGCCTTACACTGTGATATCGCCAGCAAGCCAATCTGCCAAAGGTCAGCACCTGTGCTTTGCTTTCTCTCTCAGAGCTACAAACAGTGTTTTGTCAGCAATTACAAGTTGCCACACAGCTCTTTCCTTTATTCTTAAGGTAAAAGCATGACAGTTAAAACATGTAGAAAACAAAAAACAGGTTGAAAAACACACTAACCATATCAGAAGTCACACGCCAGTCTTATGAGGCCCAAGCAGGCCAAAGACTTTCCAACCCTTCTCCAAGAGTTGGGGCCCCCATTGGACAGGAGTTCCTGTCCATGTGCTGGATCAGAAAGAAGGCCCTGTGTGAGTTCAATATGACTTTTATACCAAAAACTCTTTCTTTGTCTCCTAGTCTCCGTAAAACCCATTTTGAACCAGTATATGCAAACCACTCCCGAGGTAGTACCCCCTAGAGTTCTTAGTTTCAATGACTGCCTTAAATACCCCCACCATTTTCAGTTCTTGTCGAAGCTATGGTGACCCTCCCCGAGGAAGTAGAACACAATCATACATAAACCATTCATAGATTTAATACAGTGTGGTCCCCAAATATACTGTATGCAATACATAGGATCAACTACATTCAGAAACAGATTATTTATTGAATTAGACATGAAAACCAATACAGTTAGTACAATATTCTTCATATTGTTTATTTTGATACTAAATTCAATACAGAACTCTATTTTGGAATGTTTCAAATTTTTATACAGACAAACTTTCAATCTTCCACTGAATTTTGTGCTGACAACAGTTAAGTGCATTGTAGGAGTTGTATGCTGGAACCTAGAGCTCTTGGCAGCTGGTGAAGGGGTAATTTGAATTTTTTGGCAGCCATCCAGCATGGATGGGAAGTAGTTTAGGTCTCTAGTGCCTGAAGAGTAGTGGAGGTTTTGGGCTCTGGGGAGCCAGTGTAGACACCTTGAAAAAATTTGGAGGAGATGCATGAACTCTTAGTTTCCTATTCGAGTAACTTATGTCCCAAAGCAGTAAAGTGTGTTTGTAAACCTAAGCATGTGAATAGCACAACCAATTTCAATGGAACTATTCACATGCTTAAATTTACATCAGTGATTAGACACTTTGCTGGATGAGAGCCTCACAGCAACCAGCTTACTCACTATTCTTCCTCCTGCTGCCCTCACATGCACCCAGTATCTTGTTGCTGCATCTAGCAGCAATAGATAAATACATTAGCTAGATGTTTCTCCAGTGAAATAGTTAACAAAATTGACACTAAATTGTCATGATTAGATTTTGACATTAACATCACACTAAGCTGAACGGGGACTTTTCACCCCTTTGGAAGTCATGGTTTCAAGCTGTCATCTACTGATCCGAGGAGACAACACTGTGTCCATTTACACTTGGCTCATATGAAGAAGCTTTGGGTTTTTCACAAGTATAAAAGCCATTAAAAATGCAATTTTTCAATGGAAACCTGGGTTCTGCAGTAAGAGGTGGATTCTGTAACCAATTACACTGTTACAGAATCATGGAAAACATGGGTCTCTGGAAAAAGCAGATGATGACTCAGAATTTACTGTGCCTCCATAGCTGAATCTCGCTGTGTCATGCTTCTTCCCCCAGTTTATGCTGACCTTTGTTTTTCCTCTATAGAAATGTGAGGTGGAGACCCCACATTCTCACTCCATTACAGAGGGGCCTGGAATAGAGATCACATTACAAAACCTTGTTGCTCTCTGACCCTTTAATTAAAAAATATTTACATTTATTTGCCTGAGGATTTTGCTGTTGGCAAAGAAGCATTTGTTCCCTTCATTTCAAGGTTGGAAGAGCCTTGATTTCACATGTGTTTTTCAGTGTTGTCTACCATCTCAAAATGCTGGAAGTCAGGGAAATAACTGCATTGTGGGAGATGCCTTGGGAAATTTGAAAAGTAAATAAACTTCCAACCCATGAGCCAAATATTCTAGTACTAAAAATCAAACATTTATTTCCTGTAGCATCAGGAAATAAGTTATTATTACATAAAATATATCAAGAAAACTTCTGAATGTTACCATAGGTGACCCAACAGACACAGATCTAATAAGTTAAAGCGGCAGGTCAGAGCTCATGACAAACAGCTCTCCTGAGGGCCCTCTGGCACCTGAGCAGAACACAATCCTACAGCCAGGAATACTGGATGTACTTTGTATAGAGAAAGTGACTGACAAAGGGCCTAATCCTGAGAGGTGTTAAGGACCCATAACTACCGGTGTTGCGGGCACTTAGCACCTCTCACGATTAGTCACCATCTTAAAGTTAGAGACTAACCAATTTATTTGAGCATAAGCTTTCGTGAGCTACAGCTCACTTCATCAGATGCATCTGATGAAGTGAGTTGTAGCTCACGAAAGCTTATGCTCAAATAAATTGGTTAGTCTCTGAGGTGCCACTAGTACTCCTTTTCTTTTTGCGAATACAGACTAACACGGCTGCTACTCTGAAACCATCTTAAAGTTCTCTTCTTCTACAAACATCTGAATTTGTCTTTGAAGACAATCTGAAACATTTCCTATGAGTTTAGAAATAAAGCAAGAAAGGAGGAAAGTCAGGAGGTGGCAGGCAAGTTTATCTATATATATATATATAAAATGTTCTGCAGGGTACCTAAAAGGGTTTTACATATTAGAGATAGCCTACAGGGAGGAATTCTCTGCTGCAGACTAATTGAGGATGATACTGTCAACTATCTGACAAAAAGATTAGGGGCAACACTGAGAAAATTAAGATGAAAGAACCTAAATGAGGGGCAGTGTCTGAACCAGTAAAGACTAAACACTATAACAGGAAAGAAGTGAATCCCATCTCTGACTGTCCCCATTTGCCACCCCATCCGCCACCTCAGATGATGAAAATACAGTCACTCTCTGAAAATTAGTTCTTCAAACTAACCCTGTGGCCTCTGGGTTAAAGGTGAGAAGGAAAACATTTTATAGAGACTAATAGATAAAGAGAAAATGCAAGATTTCCTCAGGGCTTCGTCATGATCACAGAGGATCCCCCAGGGGGGAAGAACAAAAAAGAAAAGAAAAATTTACCCAGGACATACATTATGTTTGATGTACAATCTACAGTACTTGTGAAGAACTGTACTAATTCATGAAGTAAAATCTTTACTTAATTTTTTCTCCTGACTTGACATACTAATTAGAAACCTTGTTTAAAGAAAAAAAAAAGATTTCAGTTAGACAGATAACTAGTTATTGGGTGCTGCATCCAACGTTTTTCATTCCAGCAGAATCCAAATCAATTTACACCCAAAGTTCCCAATTTTCTCCTCACAAGGTCCCTTTTACATCACTCTGGCAGTGTAGAGTGGCTCCCTGTGGAACACTGCTGCCCTCCAACCTCTTGTTCAGAGGATGGACAAGGAAATGGGAGGGGGCATATCCACAACACATTGTACTGAGTCTGCTCAGGGCCATGGGAGTGGCCCATAAGTAGTTGTGGAAAGCTGCAGAAGAGGCAGATTTAAGTTGTACTGGGAGCTCAGAATCCAGGAAGTACAAAGGTGACAAAGCCAGCTGCGCCCCCCCCACCCCACCCCACCCCACACACACACACACACACACACACACACACACACACACACACACTCCCTGCTGGGGCTGCACCTCCTGAGCTGTGCATCTGGGAGGCTCAGCTCAGAATCGGGGCCTCTATATACAAAAATCATTTCACCTCCCCACACAAATGTATGAGACAGCAACTACTGAACAGCACATAGCACTAATTCAAAACAAATCAGGACAGGAAATGAATAATATCGTACCCAAGTGAAATGGCAAAGGAAATACAGTTATAGTGAACAGAATGTAATTACCCAATTTGGAACTTGTCTAGATACTGATATCTAGCAGTACAGTGCACTCAGAGGAAAGCCACCTGTTGAATCACCAACACTTCTTGTAGCACTCTCAGATACTGTCCAAATATTAACTAAGCATGCTTGTGTTTAACCTGAGGGCTGATGAGCTCACAGCCCTTTGTCATATGGCAGCAGGTAAAGTTCTTCTAGTCTGTTCAGCTTTGCAGTATCCATCTTTCCTCAGAAGTTGACTTGTTTTCTTTTTAGTTCTTTCTAATGTATAAAAAAGGCTTGAAACATTCTGTGAAAAAAATTTGACCTGTTTTTTACATCAGAAATTCAGCTCCTGCCTAGACTAGAAGACTATGATTATTGCAGAATACAATGACATCACCAAAAGAGCCAAAAGAGTTGTTCAACTGAGAAAGTAATATTTTTTTAGTCAGCTTTTTTAAAACTCTTTTTAAAGTTGTTTTTGCTAACACCTATTTCATCTCAACATCTAATTAGCACTTTGGAGAAAGGAAGTCTGTTTTAAATTCAACACCAATTCCCCTTCAACTACAGGTACGTCTATACCTACAGCAACACAGCTACTGCAGCACAGACGCTCCCCACATCAACAGAAGGGTTTTTCCCCCCCTATTGATATAGGCAATTCAACTCTCCAAAGGTGATAGCTAGGTCAATGGAAGAATTCTTCCATTGACCTCGTTGCATGCACAGTGGGGATTAGGTCAACCTAACTACGTCGTACTGGGTGTGATTTTAAAAATTAAAAAGAAAAAGAAAAACAGCCCTGAGCAATGTAGGTAGGTAGATCTAATTTATCGGTGTGGACCAGGCTTAAGATGTGAGAACATATATATAGCCTCTAAAAACCCGACCACATCCCAGAGCAAAACCAAGATCAACATTGACATTCCTGATATTTTAAGGTAAACCATTAACAGAAAAACCCACACATCTTTTATACCTCCTTTATAGCTCATAAAAATGCAAGAAAGGACATAGCCTTTATCAGGGCCAGATTAACTTTTGTGGGCCCAGCACCAAACATATTTGTGGGCCCCCATTGGGGAAATAGGGCATGTGATGGGGGGCAGCCCACAGAACGAGGGGCTGGTTGGGGGCAATGAGGAGTGGCCCCACTCAGCCCAGCAAAAGGGCACTGTTTACAACCGACAACTGCTAGACACACACTGGCCCACCCAGCCCTGTGCTGCCAGCGTGCCCCTTCCACACTGCCCCCCTGCCCAGTGCCCTGCCCTTATGCCCAGCACCCCCTCACCCAGAGACTTCCCCCACAGATCCCTATACCCAATGTCCCCGTCCCCCCCCCACCCCGCCCCGGATCTGCTATGCCCAGCACCCACTGCCCAGAGACCCCTCCCGCTAACCTCCCACCACAACTGCACAACAACCTGCACACCATACCCCCTGCCCAGCTCCCCCACCCACAGATCCCCTACTGTCCAGCACCCCTTTCACAGTCCCACCATTGCAGCTGTACAGCAACCCATATTCTTGAGGGAATTCTGCATCAAATTCTGTGCATAATATTTTAAAATTCAGCAATTTTTTTTTACAATTAATAAATGTGGAAGCTCCATCATGGCAGTGGGGAGCACAGGCCACTGGCTACATGGAGGTGGGAGAATATCCTGCAGCCTCCCCCGCACCTCTGGGACAGGGACTTGGCAGTGAGGCTGAACCTGAGCTTGCCACAGAAACACCCTGGGGCCCTGCCCCTTTTGCACAGGCACATCAGATGTGGGCAGGGAGGCTCCGCCTGGAAGCAGGATCCAAGTGCAGAGGGACTTAGTGTGGGGAGATCCAGATGGGGGTAAGAGGGTTCTGTGTGGAGCAACCTGGGTGCAGGCAGCTCAGTGGGGGACCTGGATACACAGGGAGGTTCCAGGTGCAGAGGCAATGGGAGTCTGCAGAGGGGACCAAGTGAAGGTGGTTGGAGCTTAGCACGGGAGGGGTGGTCTGGGTGCAGGGGAGGGGGGGTTCATTTGGGTGGGGGTCCAAGTATGGGTGGTTGGGACTCAGTGGGGAGGGTGTCTGGGGGAGCTTATCGGGTGATACAGATGCAGGGGAGGTGGGGCTTGTCAGGGTGAGCGTTTGATGGGCCTACTTAACAGGGGAGCCCCAGCTGCTGCTGAGAGGATCCGCATGCTGGGCCCCTGCTTCCCCTATCCCCTTCTCTTCCCCATCCCATGCCCCTTCTCCACTGCTACATCTCCTCCCCATCCCACCCCCTTCCTTCCCCATTGCCTCTTCCCCCCTGCCCCCGCTTCCCCTATCCCCTTCTCTTTCCCATCCCATGCCCCTTCCCCACTGCTCCATCTCCTCCCCAGGCTTGGAGGGAAGGGGGGAACCGCCCCCCAGCACGAGCCAGTGGAGTGGGCTGGGGCAGGGTCGCTCCATTTCCCGCTGCCCGGTGATTGCAGGGCGGGCCCGACCCCGCACTCACTGGGCGGTGGGAAGTGGAGTGACCTGGCCCCAGCCCGCTCAGCTCTGCTCCCCTGGCTCCCAGCCTTGAGACTGAGGGGGTGGGGGAACCGCCCTCCTGGCACGAGCCATCAGAACGGGCTGGGGCCGGGTCGCTCCACTTCCCGCTGCCTGGTGAGTATAGGGCGCGCCCAACCCCTGCTGCAGTCCCCTGGGACGTTGCTCAGGGGAAGGGGGGGAGGGGGGCAGGGCTGGGGCAGAGCAGGGGTGGTAAGAGGAGGGGTGGGGGAAGAGCAGGGCCAGGGGAAGCTTTCTTGGCCAGCTTAACCAGCCGGGGGATCGGGCTGGCCAGGGCCCCTTCTGACTCTGAGCCCAGCACCATTGTGCCACTGGCACCATGGTAAACCTGGTACTGGCCTTTATCAGGTCATTTTTGACACAACTGGCTGTTGCACAGCTGGAAGAGATAAATTAGTTTCTGATAAATAATAATACAGATGTGAATATTGTGTAATATTTACATCACAATAGCTCCCAGCCCCCAAGGAAGGATCAATTAAGAACAACACAAAGATGTTTGAAGACCCTTTTCCATCCAACACACCCCCATTTGATAGCGCCTCCGCGTTTGTGGTCCTATTTATCACAAAATACTGATGGCCAGTATTTCATTCCGCATGTGTTTTTAGATTATAGCATTTTTGTTCTTAAATTAATATTTAATGCACTCCACATACTTACACAGGTTACAAGCACTTTAGGTTATAGTTATAATCACAATAAAAATTCTTCTAAGAAGGTTTAATATAAATTACTTAAGAATGCCTAAATACATATGTATAAAAGGCCACTATGAAACAACACACCAGACTTACAATCAAAAGGTTCCAACTATATCTGGCACAACCTGACAGTTTTATTAATAACCCTGTATTTTTTCATCATTTTTTCACATCTTAAACAGTTAAAGCAGAAAATAAACTGGAAATGTGTCTCACTTACCTAAAATGTCATCAATCTCAATGAATGAAAGTGAAGAATTTAATGAAAATACCATCCAAAATAAAGATAAAACCAGCAAGTAAACATGCAGCTGTTAACAGAGAAGAGATTTTAAAAAGAAAAGTTGAAGAAAACAGAACAGCAGAATACTGAGAAACAGAAAATAGGGTGTATGAGCATGCTGAACTACAAGCTCAAAGTGAGACCTTAAAATAGACTTTAATAAGTCTCAAATACTGAGTTATGAAGCGGAGGTGAAAACAATTTAAATGGCTTACTTTATCTTGGTGAAATAAATGTTCAATACAAATATTTCAGGTAATATGTTTTCTTGGGATTTTGTAACCCATTTATAAAAGTGATAACACACCTCATGAAGACCAGTAAGACAAGCATAGAGTACTTGCACTTCTCAGGTTATTCAGATCATCATTATGCATGTAACCTTGTACTTTATGATGAGCATGTACAACAACAACTTCACAAATTGTGATATTGTTTGTGTGTATGTGTGAATACACACACACACAGCGATACTGATATACACTACTGTACAGCAGATAAAGAGCAAATTAGGGCCCAGTTCGACAATGAGCTCCAATTAGGCCCATGCAGAGCCACTTCACCTGCATGAAGCTCATTGCAGCATTGGGGCCTTAGTTTGAAAGTAGATATTATACGGGTAACTCAGGGATTAGATCATACAGCCAAACAAAATTATTAACATAAAAAAGTATAGCTTGTGTGATGTCATCAGAACTGCAAGATGAGTAAAGCTTGTAATTCATGTTAATATATTTGCTTGATCATGCTAGATTTTATTGTAAATAAATGTGAATTAATTAATATTAGGAAGTGAAACTACTTTCCTGCATGTTTGTTAATTTATTTTTATTGACTGTTCGGGACACTGGTCTTTAAATCATATGTTAACATTTGAGGAGCCAGTCGCAATTCAAGTTATTTTACTACTTTGCATATGCTGATTCTATTGGTTAAATCTTCTTACTTTTATCAACTTTATCCTTGTAATTGCAGTATCCACAATTCATTCATATTTCTGTAGATATGCACAACCCATTTTAAGAAACACTTTTACATGCAAATCTATCAAACTTTCAGAGGATTTGCTATTATCCTTCCTACCATTTATCTTTTTCTCATTAATCAGAAGCAAACTCTTATAACAGAGAAGAAAATTCAACATAAAAGATCAGATAATTTATAAATACATATTCAAAGAGAAAATAATAACCACCTTCACTGGAAGTTTGCTTTGTGAAAAATCAAAGGACCAAATTAACCCTTGGTGTAACTCCAGTGAAGTCAACAACATAAATTAATTTAGAGACTAACCAATTTATTTGAGCATAAGCTTCCGTGAGCTACAGCTCACTTCATCGGATGCATACTGTGGAAAGTGTAGATCTTTTTATATACACACAAAGCATGAAAAAATACCTCCTCTCACCCCACTCTCCTGCTGGTAATAGCTTATCTAAAGTGATCACTCTCCTTAAAAGATCTTCTACACTTTCCACAGTATGCATCCGATGAAGTGAGCTGTAGCTCACGAAAGCGTATGCTCAAATAAATTGGTTAGTCTCTAAGGTACCACAAGTACTCCTTTTCTTTTTGCGAATACAGACTAACACGGCTGTTACTCTGAAACCTGAAATAAATTAATTTGGCCCATTATGTCCAATAGTGGATTATTTGTTTTGATAATCAACTATTAAATAATGACATTTACATGCAGTTTTTTTTCATTCAGTTATGTTATAAGTGTTGTTTATGGACATCAGAGTGTGATATAAGTAAATTATTGCAATGTCACAAAAGTAGAATTATATGGTGGTTCTTCATGTTGGAATCATCAGTTCAAATGGATGGTGCTAGTTTTCTCTCCTTTTCTGACAGGCAGCAGTGCAGGGAGCAAATAGAATTGAAGGATTTTTAGTGCACTCCCTGCTCTCAGCCTTCTGATCCCCATGCAAAGCTTCTATAATATCCCTTCTGAATTATACACTAAAATTAAGAAGATTAGTAAGAATACCAATCAGGAAAAAATATACACAGAGTATCTGGTTGGGACATTACGGATTGGTGATTCTAAGATGCAAAAACACCATTTACAGGTTAAAAATCTTAGACAACTTGCTTCCCCTTTATAGATCACCAATCCATATTCTGGGCAATCCCAACAACCCCGATTAAAAACAAAAAAATTTGGCACGAGCAAGGAAGAGATAGGGAGACAAGACAATACCTCTACCCTGTGGACATGAAACTCAAAGGACATAGCTGCAGAGTGGAAAGTATTTTTAAAAGGGATGTCAGACTGACCAGGTTGCTGTCCTTATAGACCTCCACTGCATAGGATCCTTCTCTCTCCCCAACAAAAGAGGGCCCTAATTTACAAATGAGGAAAGCACTCTTTCAGCTTTGTAAGCTTCAGAGATAATAGCAATGAATCAGTTGAGCTATGGAAAATCCCGGCACCCGCTTTTTGGGGCCCAGAAAAAAGGGGAACAGTCTCCCACTCTCTCAATAGTTCTTTGACTATTGTAATTTTAAATATGTAATGTAATATTTAAATACTTTAAATATCCAAGCAGCATCAAAGATATCCTTTCTTGCAAAGATCCAGACCCAAAAAAGACAGAAAGGAAGATCTCCTGATAAAAATGGAAGGAACTCAAAACAGATTATTAATTTACTTACACTCCGAGTTAAAGAAATAGTCTCTAGAGAAAAGGAGTACTTGTGGCACCTTAGAGACTAACCAATTTATTTGAGCATGAGCTTTCGTGAGCTACAGCTCACTTCATCGGATGCATACCGTGGAAACTGCAGCAGACTTTATATACACACAGAGAATATGAAACAATACCTCCTCCCACCCCACTGGTATTGTTTCATATTCTCTGTGTGTATATAAAGTCTGCTGCAGTTTCCACGGTATGCATCCGATGAAGTGAGCTGTAGCTCACGAAAGCTCATGCTCAAATAAATTGGTTAGTCTCTAAGGTGCCACAAGTACTCCTTTTCTTTTTGCGAATACAGACTAACACGGCTGTTACTCTGAAACCAGTCTCTAGAGAATGCCTTAATGTAATAATAAAGGCAGAGTTTGTAGTCATTAAGAACCAGACTTAGACTATATAGGAAATAGTATCTCTGGACTGAAGGCACTAAAATGACACTGCCCTAAGAAAGCCCACCACAATACAGTGTGATTATATAAATTCTAACAGTAAAAATGCTGACTAAGCTCAAAGGTGTGAAATTTTATAGAACAAGAGAACAGACCCTCAAACAACCAATAAACCTGTAAACAAATTCCAAAATATGAGGTAAAGAGCAATTTCTTTATTCTGGTCTGCCACAGGAGTCCACTCACTCACCATGGGTGGAGCCTCCTCAGGGCTGTTCTGGGGATTAGCTCTCTTCCAGGTCCCACACCTCCCCCTGCATTCTCTCACAATCTGCAGCCCCTCTCTCATTCCAGGAGCTGCAGCTTCCTCTTCATAACTCAGTCCTCTGGCCAGGCCACTAAGTGGTTTCCCCTTTTGGGGCAGAGTCCCACTAGACCCACTGTCCAGGTGATGCCACTTAGTCAGTGACTGGCAGGGGAACTCAGGCCCACCCACTACTCCAAGTTCCAGCCTGGGGACCCTACAACACACAGCCAAAGTCTGTTGAGTCCCCAATCCTGCTGGCTTTTCCCCTGGGCTGCTTCCTACTTCGCTTCACACTGGCTTTCTTCTGCACCCTTCTCTCTTCTGGGTATGTCCTTCCCTCAGGGCCAGGCTCCCCGAGGTCCTACTCTTTCCCTTAGTGCCATCTTTCCCTCTCAGACTTCCTTACTGCAACCCTTTCTGGTGCCAGCTTCCTGGCTTTATGGTAGTCCAGCCTCAGCTGAGCTCCATCTTACAGTCAGGGCTTGCTTCTCCAGCTTAAATCCCTCATGTGTGGCCTATCTCACTAACTGGCCCCTTTCTCAGCTTTCTTAACCCTTTTGGGGCTGGTGAACACCCCTCCCGTGGTCCTATAAAACTGAAGGGAGAAGATTATAAATATCACATGGAACACCTAGATTGTAAAAGAGTATCAGACACTATATCGGATAGCCACAATCTCTCTACATTTAAACTTTCACAAGCAAGATCATTATAGGAAGAGCTGCCGTGTCAGAATGCAGAAAGGAACCCTTTGACATGCAAGACAAAAGGAGATGGTCAGCAGCTGATAGCTGCAACAGACCTGTAAGCCAAGCCCAGGCAAAGAGTTTTGTGCTGGATCTTGTTGTGACCAGTTCCTTGCTATACAACCCCACTTTTGAATTAGAAGGTTGAATGCAGAAGGTAGAGGTGCAGGGTCCCTTGCTTTTGATGAGGGCAAGAACTAAGGTTTGTGTGTAAATAAGCACTGCTTTGATTTAAAGAGCACTGAAAAAACTGAAGTGCAAGTTTACTAACCTGAGCTACACACTCTTTATGTGGATTTCTCTTTTGGATTATGTCCAGTTTGCTTGAGTCCTCTGACTCCAGATGAGCTCCCCATCCTGTGAGATGGAGACTGACATTCAGGGTTAGGATTAAACCAATCCAGCTCATGGAAAAGTACTACCTCCATTAAGTTTGTTTTCTGGAGAAGATTGAATGGCGCAGGGGATTGGTAATGGAAAAAAGCTACTTTTGCTTCTAGATTGCTGATTTAAATATAGAAGAGATTAGGAGTGACTGAAACTCATTACCATATTAAGGCTGTTGGTTGTCTCAGTCCATATCACAAGAAACATCACCAAGACCGGCACGCTCAAGGGCATTCTTAAGATAAACCAAGGACTGAATAGGTGCAGACAGTGAAGCACTGATGAGAATAGTGATACTTAGCATCTATACAGCACTTGGAATCTTCAAATTCTGTACAAACATATATCAGCTAATCCACCCTCACATAATAGAAGTGGTCCCCTCCAGATTAAAACTGAGGTACCTAGGTAGAACCTACAGTACATATACAAGAGACAAATTTATAAATTCATTTCAGTTTTAGAGATATTATGGGTTCTAGAATTTGAAGAATACAGAATATAACAGCAACTAGAATGAAATTTTCAAGTGCATTAACTATAAACAGAGGTCTTCAGTCTCCATGGCAGTCAGTTTGGTACCTGGACAAGTACTACATTCATGCACTACTGTCTTGCTGCCTAGACCAGAAAATTGAGAAATAATTTTATTGTGAGTGAAAAGAAACATTTGATTCAACCCAAAATAAAAAAATTTGGACTTCAATTTTATTTAAAAAAATTAAGAAAAGTTAAAGTAAATTTTGAAACAAAGAGTTATTTAGAAAATGTCAAAACAAAGAGAGGTTTCGGAGTAGCAGCCGTGTTAGTGTGTATTCTCAAAAAGAAAAGGAGTACTTGTGGCACCTTAGAGACTAAACAATTTATTTGAGCATAAGCTGTTGTGAGCTACAGCTCACTTCATCAGATGCATTCAGTGTTAGTGTCTAAGGTGCCACAAGTACTCCTTTTCTTTTTTCAAAACAAAGAGTTTTTCTGGTTTGGGAATTTTGTTTGGTTTTTTTCCTCCCAGAGTGAAACAATTCAGCAAATTCAACACAAATGTGTGAAATGTTTCAGATGACCCAAATCTGCATTTTGTAGTAGTCTGGTTTATAGGAGACAATGGAGGCATCAAGCTCCCAAACCACACCTCCCATAAGGCAATGTTCCAAAATGGGAACATGCAGTTTAATGTTGAACTGACTGGAAATGAAGCATTTGGGGTCATTTCAACAAACCAAACCAAAATGTTTTGAGTTTGCGACTGTTGAAATGTTTAATTTTGATCAAAAATGTTGAAACAATTGATCAAAACAGAACAGAAATGTGACATTTCTGAACTGAATTTTTTTTTAAATTTCTGTTCTATGAAAAGTATTGAGACTTTTCATTCTGATTTAGAATGAAAACAAAAATGTTGAAATGTCAGAATTTTCCACAGGACAAAAATTCTGAATTTTGCTCAATACTTGATTTTTTTGAACTGAAGGAAATCTTGAGATATTTCTTGAAAGATCCTTTTTTAGCTCAGGACTCCAGAAAGTCTTGAGACATATCTTGAAAGATCAAGTCTGAAAAGCTGACCTAGTGCTTTCACCCAGTCACACATGGTACTCTACTTAAATATTTGTGGAGATAGAAATAATATACACTGAAACATCTAAATGCACTGGGAAGTTCAGAGAGGCACACTACTAGTAGTGCTTCTGCACAGAGAAAGCAATAGTGGTGATTAGAAACCTGGGAAAAAGAAGGCATCAAAAACCCTGATTATTGCTGCTTGCCTGTCAATGGAGGAGCATAGATTGGAGATCTCTAAGGATGAAGAACATATTATGTATTATATTATTTCATAAGAGAATCAATAGATGTTCTAAAAAGGGGCAGCTTTAAATACACAAGACCATCAATGAAAGTGTGTGTAGGAAACTTGTGCAAAATAGAAACTTGCAGTCTCACCTTTGCCATTGATCTATATCGCTTCTTGGAAACAGCTCAGAATAGCTACTTTTCTGCTGATGGCACTATATATTTAATCATGAATAATATGAATCATTAATGACTATATCTTTAATCATATTATAACAGAGAATGGAAACATTAGTAATTACACTTCCAATATAACTAAACATTTTCAAATTGTTCATTTCCTAAGGATAGGTCTCTTTAAGGAAAGTAGCTGACAGAGCACAATTCCTGTTTACTTCATGGTTGGTATAATACAGAATATTATAAAATGTAATCAATGGGATTTAATATCATGTCTCCTTTTAGCTTTCATGGAAACTAGGCCGCTAAATCCCTATGCACCTTATACAAAATGTGTCCCCACATACTTGCTCATACTTTTCCAGCTATGTGTAGAAGTGGTACAATTCCCTCTTCAGTAAAGCCTGCAGAATGTATTTAGACTGCTGTTGAAAAAAATACTACAGAATGTCTCACAAATAAGAAAACAGGTAGTGGCAAAGTCAGTCAGTCATTCTCCTCAGCAATAATGTAAAGGAATGCTGCATCAAGGAAATTATAAGCTACATCCAGCTTCTTATTAGTGTGCTTTCCTACTGCTTAGCAGCCAGAGGCAGATATACAAGACACAGAATTCCTGTTGATTATGCCAAACTTGCTCCAATACAGGTCACAGTATCATAAGCAAAATATTAAGTGCTTAGTTGTAAATTGGTAGAAATAAACTTTCAGGATTACTTACCTGGTTCTCTTCATGAGAAACCCTCATCTGCTCTTTAAGAACTGACATTCTGGCAGCTTCTTCTTTCCTCAAGACTCTTTCCTTTTTTAGCTCAGGACTCCAAAAAGTCTTGATGCTATTCATGGAAGATCCCAGCTTACTGTCCTTGATATCCAGTTCTTTTCTCAGAAGATCATTCTCTCTTTGTAGTTCCTTGAGCTGAGCCTGTAGATCTAGCATGGTGCTATCCCTTACCTGTCTCAGCATAGAGGGAACTTGATGATGATGATGATGTGAAGATGTGGTCAGACCTCCATGCTGATCAGTATAAGAAAGGACATCTGTGTGAGAAAGTCCAGCTGAAGCAATATTTGGACTACTCCCCATAGCTGTGACTCGACCACCATACACAGCTCGATTTGCAGCCCTTCCAAGAGTCATTGTGCCCTTTGGGAAAGTAGTAGACGCTACACCTTCATGGTCACTAAGATACATCGGTCCAGATGTTGCATAGGCTGCATTAAGGGACTGGATGTTTTCCATTGATAGTGTCTTACCTGTTCCTCCCCCGCTGCTTGTTCTCCTGTGGCCCAGACGAGGAGATCTTGGCAAACGAGGAGACCTGGAAGGACTGCCTTCCAAATTACTGATTGTTCTTGCACTTCCATACATTTTTCTACTACTGTGAGGTACTATTTAATAAGAAATTAGTAACACTGATGCTGGATATCAAACCTATAATTCCAGATAATAATGCTGGCAAATGGTTTCACTGCATTCTTCGAGTAGGAAAAAACTGATAACTTCTCAAACACTGAAGATCTGGAAAAAAAATAATTAAAGTTGAGTAAAGTAACTTAAAACAAATACAATATAAAGTAACTTTACAATGATGAAAGTGGGTCATAAAGCACAGCATACATCAACTGATCTTGGAATAATTATTTTTAAAGTAAGAATAAT
This sequence comes from Caretta caretta, assembly GCF_965140235.1. Taxonomy (NCBI): domain Eukaryota; kingdom Metazoa; phylum Chordata; order Testudines; family Cheloniidae; genus Caretta; species Caretta caretta. Next base: position 26,241,381 of record NC_134212.1, on the reverse strand, counting down.
GCTGTTTTACATTTAGGATTATTACCTGTGAATTTCCATATTTAATGGAATTTCAAATGGAGAAACAACTGTTCATTTTTTTCGTGCTAGAAACTATGTTTGGCATTTTGAATTAGTAACACTGTGGACCAAATATATCCCTAATGTAACTTCAGTCATTTAAGTCAATTCACTTAATTAATAATCACAATGAAATTACACCAGGGATGAAACTATCTGGTGTCTACACAAAAACAAATTGAAACCAGAGATCATGAATATATTTTCAAAACACAACATATCTGTTTTCCTTTAATAACATTAGCTTAATAAATACCACATTGGTGGGGACATGATGGAGGCCAAGAGAGGGGAGGTTAAATAAAACACAGTACTTCTGATAGCTCAGTTTTAGTGGAAGAAACAGATATTGTTAAGCTAAATTTCAAGGTTTACAATAAGACAGTTAATTTCAGAGAATAATTGTCTTCAGGACAATTATAAATTATTAGAAAGATGACTGGAACTATAAACCACAGACTTGTTGGTATTTGTTGTTTGTCTATTGAAGGAAAAAAGTATATTATAAACAGTTAATTCTTTCCTCAAGTAAAGGAGGGACTGTCAAATCTCCTTTTCTGCATTTGATGTCATAATGGTATTTCTGTAGCAGGCTTACTTTTGTAACTGATTTAAATAATCAGAACAGTTAAAGTTACTGATAATTTCATAACCGATAAAAATAAAACAATAATAAAGAATCTGATAATATCAGGAACATCTGATCCACATTTATCACCCATAACTATGAACCTTCACTGATTTTTTTTTTAAACAACAAACAAGCATTCCAAGCAATCTGTGAAATTAAGTAACTTGGCTGCGATAACTAAACCAGATCTAAAATAATTTCTTAAAGAGAGGATTCATTCAGAGCAGCAGCACCAAGTCTAAGTCACTTAAATCCAGCAATTTTTAAGCATTTCCCCAGGACATAGGGTGATCAAATGTCCCGATTTTATAGAGACAGTCCCGATTTTGGGGTCTTTTTCTTACATAGGCTCCTATTACCTCCCACCCCCTGTCCCAATTTTTCACACTTGCTGTCTGGTCACCCTACCAGGACATTACCACTACATACAGGTACCCTATTCTTATTCTATAATGTCCATTCTACATTTGTGTTGAGAGGGGTTTTTTTTTTGGTGGAGGGGGATAGAGGGGGAAGGAATGTAAATATTTTTAAACCAAGAATAACAGCTAGAATATTAAATCATTGCCACTGTGTTTGAACCATTTTAGAAAAAACAATTACAGACATTAGTGCAAACAAAGACAAAAAAAAGTCCCCACTTGCCATAGCCCCTACCTATCTCTATACTAGAGAAATGTACCTTTGTAAACCATTCTAATCTCCAAGATTTATAAACCATCCATGACCTCATACAAGGATGTTTCATCTGGTTTACATGGATTCTAAAAACTGTTGGGGGTAGACTAGCTTTTCAATAGGTCTAAGAACCAGTATAGCGTAAACCACTTCAGTCTGAGCTGTTTCATTGCCAGCATGGATTTGGACGTGCTAAAATGTTTCTTCTTGGTCCCCTCGGTACTATTCTGCAGTGCATCAGTACCCTTTCAAATTATTCCAGAATCCACTTTTGATGCCAGTTGGGCCAGTAATTATAGGAATAGTACCTGGATGGCATTGCAATGGAAATGGTTTAAAATAGTGGTTGTGGATATGGGGCAAAAATGCAAGGTTCTGATGTCCTTCAGTGTGACTAAAATGGACACACTGAACTGTTTGTGCTGAAACTGTTTCTATCCAAGCAGTTCAATTTCCAATAATTCCCTTCTCTAGTGCAAATATAGCCCTAGGCAAACTGGCTCAACCAGTGCTAACAAAACATTGGTTTGTATTAACCAGCTTAACGAGAGTCACTGTTTCCTGTTGGTTTGTATTTTCCCCAGCAGGTGAAAGGCAGTTCTGTTGTCCCAAAATACAGATGTTTCTTCCATATAGAAATGAGCCTCAACTTTTCAGGATGCCGCACAGGCACATCCATTCCGACAAGTACTGGAATTTTGACTATTTAAGCAGAAATAGTGGATATGAAATTAGACTCTAGCAACGCTCTCCGGCTGAAGTATACAGGTAAATTCTAATGAAGTCAATGGGAACTACTCAGCCTGTAGAATAATGCTGAACCATTTTAATCATATAGGCCAAAGGCTTGCCCAAGGAATTGAGCCCTGAAGCTGTCTGGAGTCTTACGGGACTCTACTGCAATGGAGGCAAACTCAAATCCTAGAAGAGACCGATGCAGTTTCCCTATCTAAGTTCTTACGACAGTGCCTATTATCCTAGTATTTGGGTGCCCAAACATACCCCCAGTAAAGAGACAAAATCCGTGTCTCGCCAGCTCCAGCTGTCACATGGTATATAGCACTTGTTTCACTAGGGTACACAATATTTCTGACATCTCAGCTCCAAAACAGTCAGGGAGTGAAGTTAAGGTCACTGAAGCAGAGGACACACAACACCTCATGACTATTGGGGTCGGGACGATTTGATCCTTTCTCATAATTCCCCAATCACCTCACCACATATTTTTTTTTGTAATATAGTCAGAGATCCCTGACGATCTCTACTTCCCCATAACAGTGCAATAGGTATAGAGTGAGGATCCATATATATGTAACCCTTCTGCCCGTCAGAGTTGGCAGCAACAAAGGCCGGGTTCAATATCTAGGGGATCCATTCCAATAACACAATGCAAACCGGCTCGAGCCCCCACCCAGTGACCTGGGACAAATATATACCACCCCCGCTGGGCACCTCCAAGAGGCAATACTTCCCCTCTCGCAAGCACATAGTCTGAGTGTAGCAAAAAGCCTTTTAATAACAGAGAGAAACAATGTGGCATTATGTTGGGGAAACACCACCAACAGGATTCATAACACAACCCATGAGCAAAAAAAACCTACCCCAAGCAAATTGGGGCATGCCCCTTTCCCTTTGGTTCTTGAGTCCAGCAACCCCAAATCACCCAAAGTCCCAAAAGTCCAATGACCCAAAAGACTCTGGTCAGGGCAGCCCCAGAGTTCGAAAGTTTATCTGTGGAGCTTTACCTCCCAACCTGGGTGGAGATGGGACAGGGGTAAGAGGCACCTTACATGATCTGAAGCTGACCGCCCCACAGCTCCATAGGCCTCCGCTCCGCTCTGCCAGCCGCCCCACGAACTCCTTCGCTCAGCTCCGCTCCACAGCCCACAAGCAGCTCCCGCTGTCCCACGAACTGCTCCACCAGCCTGTCCACAAGGCACTCCAGCCATCCCGCAAACTGCTCCACAATATATCTTCAGGCTCCCGCACTACTTAACACAACGCTCAGTGATTTCAGCTCTTAGTCAGTTCAGCTCTTTGGTGAATTCACCTTGTAGTAGGGGAGCCTCAGTGCTGGTGCACTATTAGCCCAAAGTGAGCTCAGCAGCCTGTAACTAGACTCCTAATGGAATCAAAATTAGCTCTGATATTCCACAGTGGAGAGAGGAGGAAGTGCAATTAGCATGGAAGGCCCTCACCAAGGGGCCCATACCACCAAGTATTAATACTTGTCCCCAGCCTCTCTCCCTTCAGAGTTTTAAAACCCATGACCCTTGCCTAGCGAGTGCTACTTAGTTGATGGTGAGTCCCTCCATCATAACAAAAGGCCAAGTGCAGTTCCAAGCACAGTTCCCATAATCAGCGTAACAACAATTTATTCTTCCTGCCCCAATAACAGAGACGCTGGGGATCCCACAGCAGCCAAAGTGACCATTTGGGCAGCTATGGCCTCATTCTAGGCGGGATGGGTGTGCCTATGCAAATGAGATCCGCCCCTGAAGTTCTTTTCCACAACTTGCCACACCTCACCACCAGATGTCAGGGTGGAGCTCATCCTGACACTGCTTACATAGAGCAACTCAAAGATCAGGCAGCTCATTTGTATGTTCTTCCCACCACCAAGAGCAACTCCCTTCCACACTGATAAGCAGTTGGCACGGTGATAAGCACGGAGATGCAGTGGTAATGGACTACCAAAATCCTTAGTATTGTTTAAACTGAACTCACTTAAAAGCTGCAGATACGGGAGGGTTGAGGCACTGGTGAGGTTGTGTCTCAGAGAAACATAGGACTCACTTACAGTATATCAGGACCGTGTCTGGTGTTCCAGTGCCACCATTTCTACCACCATTCGGTATGGGTATGACATTGGCTCCTTTAATTGGCTCCTTTAATTCACTTATTAAGCTACTTAGCCCTCCTTTTTTAGCTGCAGTCTGTTCAATGCCCTCCTTCTCTAGCATGTATGAAGTCTGTAAGATTAATGACTGTAAGAGAGCAATAATTTGGGTCCTGTTCAACACTGATTTTTTTCTTCAGTGCCTAATGCTGAGCTTGTAGAAAGAGGCCTTGCTTTTCCCTAGACTTCTCCTTTACTATGTGCTTGTGTGATATGCTCCCATTTCTGTTTTAATAATGTTACCTATATGTGAAAGTTCTGAAAACAAGAAAAAAAAATAAGTGAAGAAACAGCAACTGAAAAATTACTTAAGAAACATCTGCAGTTCACGTGTATTTTAATTTGAAATCCATTGCATATCTAATTTTGAATTTTACAGATCTGTAGCCAGTGCAAAATACAGCATACAAAAGTGTTTCCTTATGTGGGAGCAAATCAATTAATTGTGGGCAAATCCTGTCGCTTTCTGTATGGCTGTGAAGAGCCCCAGATGCAGCAGAAGCAGTTTAGAATTGCTGCAAGGAGGAGACAAGAAAGGTTTTGGGGGCACCTACACAGAGGGTCCCCCTTCCTGAGATCCATACAAGCTAGCTTCACAGGGATTTCCTGCATCCCCCAGGTATCAGAATTCAGGGGCCAGCAGGGGACACTTACCTCAGGGTCATAGTAGCAGCCACCCCTCACCACTTTTAGAATCTACTGGCACTAAACCCAGTTAGTGAGCTTGGGCTGAGGAGGAGGCACATGCAGGGGATTTAGACCCTGGAAATTAAATTCCATTTACAGCGTTTCTCTTGAATAAATGCTACCAGCACAAAATGTAATTCATATAGAAACAAACACTGCCGCCCCCATCCCTCAAGCATGGAGTGTTCTAAACCAGAGAAAAACCAATGGGGTTCCAGGGCATGGAGGCTGGAGAGCAAATCAAAGAGAGATCATGCCAATGATAAGCATCTCCTGCATATTACCCCAGAAGGGGCTTTAGGAACAAAGTCAGGAGATCCACAACCACATGCATCCACCTGCCACTGAAGCTACAGAGGTTGTAGTAGCAGGCCTGGAGCAGCTCCAATACAGCTCTGTGGACGGCTTGGGAGGACTGCATTCTTCCCCATCCCCACCCAAACTTTTCTGTGGCCCCTCTTCCTCCCAAGCTCATTTACTCAGGACTGGGACAGAGTGTAGGATTTGGTCCACATTAGATATGGATCAGGGTCATATTTTCTTTAAACAGTTACTTTCCATTTTTTAAAAATCCAATCATTTCAATTTAGTGGCCCTAGAAATATTAAAAACTGCACATTTATTGTCTCAACAGTTTATTTTAATAGCTTTTAAATGTGTATTTTATATTAATTTCTAAAGCTACCTGTTATTATTTTAATATCAGATATTGTTTAATGTATAAAAGGATTTGGGGCCTCTTAAGCACGCATGCTCAGAAAGAAAATTATTGGGTATTTTATTCTAGGGTCTCCCCTGAAGATCTCAGAGAATAGAGAATAGTCTTTTTTAGGAAGAAAGTACTTCTTGATGGCTGTTCTAAATTAGGTTTCATTTATTTTCAAGATTTCTGCCTCATCTCATCACCTGTACTCTGCTGACAATAATATCATGCATCTGACAAAGTGGGTATTCACCCACGAAAGCTTATGCTCCAGTACATCTGTTAGTCTATAAGGTGCCACAGGACTCTTTGCCGCTTTTACAGATCCAGACTAACACGGCTACCCCTCTGATACTTAATAATATCATGGACTGACTTGATCTACTTAAGTCTCACACACTGGATTTTATTTGAATTTTACTGTCTATTTTTATTTAGCCTTAAAACTCAAGCTTTTAAATCTAGTACTGGTTTACTACTATATTTCCAAGTTCACAAATATTCTTGTGGTATACATTATACAGTTTTCATGCAAGAATATAATCTTCACAAAGCTCTGAGATTTGTTTTATATTCATTATTATATTTTCATTCTGTTTACATATTTCTACACAGAACCATTAATTTTCTTAAGATCCCGTTTGGATTTTGCTAGAGCTAAATCACTTCCAATGAATTGAAGCTTGTGAGAAATTTTCTACATTTGTACCTGTCTATATTTTTATCTCCTAATGACTCACAAGCGCATTGCATGCATAGATGATATCTGTCTATTTATAACATATCCCCCATTGTAGCATCTGATCATCTGTAAACTGAACAATCAGTCTACATGTAAAATGTTGCTGATTGTGTTATATTCCATAGATTCCCTGGTCTGTGACTTATAGACCTTAAAGAAACAAAAACAAAAAACAAACAAACAAAAACACACGAAGCTTGGTACAGATCCCCAGTACACAGGGTTGCCAGGCGTCCGGTCTTTGACCAGAACACCCAGTGAAAAAGGGACCCTGGTGGCTCTAATCGGCACTGCCAACCGGGCTGTTAAAAGTCCGGTTGGTGGTGCAGCAGGGGCCCGGGGCGAAGGCAGGCTCCCTACCTGCCCTGGCTCCACGCAACTCCCAGAAGCAGCCACCAGGTCCCTGCAGCCCCTAGGCACAGGGAGGCTCTGCGCCCTGCCCCCGCCCTGAGTGCCGGCTCCGCATCTCCCATTGGCCGGAAACTGTGACCAATTGGAGCTGCAGGAACGGCGCCTGCAGGCACGAGGGCAGCACGCGGAGCCTCCCTGGCCGTCCATGCACCTAGGGGCTGAAGGGACCTGGTGGCTGCTTCCTGGAAGCTGCAGTAAGTTCCTCCCAGACTCCACATCCGGAACCCCCTCCCGCACCCCAACCTCCTGCCCCAGCCCGGAGTCCCCTCCCACACCAAACTCCCTCCCTGAGCCCACACCCCACAACACCCCCACACCCCAACTGCCTGCCCCAGCCCTGAGCCCCCTCCTGCATCCCAAACACCATTCTCAGGTTGGATCCCCAAAGATTTTGTGGGTACTAAACTTGGGCAAAACTCAACAGATAGAGACAATTTTGACCTGTATCACATCAATAGTTTGATCTCTATCTCTGAGCAAAAACAACACCACCACATCTCCAAAAACTTTTTGAAAAAATGGCAATTTTTTCAGGGTTTATATCTCTGCAACTCCTAGCTCAAATGACCCTAAATTTAGGTCACTAATCCTACCCTGCACTCTCATAAGGCACATCAAATTTCAAAGGGTATCCAACTAAACATGTCAATTTTAGATAACTTAGAAAGGTCAACCTTTAAACAGAAGTTGTGACGCAACCTTAATTATTGTGGCATTGCTGCACCACGATAATCCTGGCAACTCCACTTGGGAATCTCAAACACCATTTACAGTCTCTTTCTCCTCCCTGGTCCAGCATCTCCTAGCTGTCACCACCAAACCCTGGAAACAAGCTCCTCCTGCAATAGTGAAACACCTGAAGACTTGCCAATGTTCTCATTACCGAGAGCTCCAACATCTGTAACTTCATTGAAAGCTTACTAAAAAACACAAAATAATATGCATTGCTAAGTAAGTATAGACATTAGCAACCTGATTTTTAATACGCTCAGAAAGCCCTCCAAACAGTCTGGACATAGTTCAGTACTTCTAAAGTTCCCTGGGAGTAAAAGGAAAACAAAATAACAGATATAAAAAGGACTGGGAGATGAGAGAAAGAAAGAAGACACAGTGTCTCTGTACTCTCCCTTATAATTTATCCTCCCAACATTTTTAAACACCTCAGTTGACAAAAGGTTTCTGGAAAAGATGCATGCCTACTTCACAAATAAAAGTGTCTTGGCACCCTTTATGAATTCTTTAAAATATACCCTCACCATAGACTGGTAAGCAGGACTTATCCAAGTTTTGAGGAATGCATGCTTTTATAACCAGTGGCCCAGAACTGGAAGTATTTATGCTTTATTGTTAGCTTTATCTGGGATTTTTCTTGTTTTAATTGTGACTCAACACATTACCAAGAAAAGCAGGATATAATTTTCTTTGAGTTTCTTTTTTTACATTTATTACTGTATTAAAAACAAAAAGTGAGGAAAAATTGGAAAATGGAGAAGTGAAGTACATTGTACAGAAGGGTGCATTCATTAGCTAATCTGAGTTCTACAGCACTTTTATCATTTTACTTTATCTATACTAAAAAGATAATGAACAAAAAGCCTGTTCATATATGCACTACACATTGTGTTTATCAAAATTAAAATGTCCTTTCTTGGTTTATTGCATGGAGGTATGAGCAATGATCAAATGAGAGGGGGGGTTGTAAACCAGTCACAACCACACAATATGATTCTTTATATTTTAAAATATCTGTTAAGAGTTTGAAAAACTAAATTAAAAAAACTGGAGGGATAAAAATACATATTGATATGTTCAGATTTTTTAAAATGTTGCTAACATACACCATTACAATATACCAAATGGCAACATTCACATTTAGATTATTTTTAAATCATGCTCTGAAACTGGATTGCTGGTATTATTATAGTCTTTTTACAAATATAGTAAATTTCATCTAACATATAATTTAAGCAATAATTTCAGAAATTTTCAGAATACTCACTGTTGTAGTGTGTTACAACAATATATATATATATATATATATGTATCTGTGCATGAGAATTTAATGGATTACTACCACCTGATCGTCCACGTTGCTGAGCACCCTGAACCCCCACTGATGTTAATGGGAGTTGAGGGCATTCATCACCTCACAGGAGGTGCTCTTTCCTGGATTTGATTCTAGCTAATGAATGGAATGGCGAATGAAGGCGAGAAAAGGAATGTTGTTGAATATGCATCTTAGAATGTATAAGATTGTAAAATAAAGCTGTCAGGCATTCTACTGCTGTCAGGCAAAGTGACAGCAATTAATACTTATTGTGTGTTCACAAAATTCCAACAACGAAAACCGTTTGCCCCAAAAGCAATATTAAGCATGTTGGATAGCAGGCATGCTGAATGAATGAGCAATTACATTATTATCAAATATAGGTGAGTAGAAAGTCAGTACTGCCTTTCAAAAAATTTTCGGAGGTTTAGGTTTTTTGCTAACTCTAATATTCAAAATAAAGACAAAAAAAGCAGTATTATTTTTTTAAAATGTCCTGGCTCTGCACTGAGTTTAAACCATCACTTTTTTTTACTACAATGTTTTGGACAACTAACTTTTTAGAATAGCTTTAAAGCTAAACCCCTGTTTTAATTAAATATTTACATTAAAGTTCAGTCAGTTTTCAGCTGACTAGTACTTTACATTAGCTAGTACTTGAACAGTGTAAAGAAATAATCTTTAAGGTCTAATCGGAAACTCTCTCATTTACCAGTATTCCAAACATATCATCTTCTGCCTGAGTCAGGATAACCTGAACTGGCCTGGGGGGAGGAGGGTTATTTTGATACATCAAAAGGCCTGAAAGGGGATGTGTTTTGTTTTAAAAAACATTTTATGGCTTTTCTGAGAGTCTGTCTTCACTTAAAAATGCTACAATGGCAAAGCTGTGCCGTAGTGCTTCAGTGTAGGTACTACCCGCACGGATTCTGCCATTAACGTAAGTAATCCACCTCCCTGAGAGGCAGTAGCTAGGTAGATGGAAGAATTTTTCTGTCATCCTAGCACTGTCTACATGGGGACGTAGGTCAGTTGAATTACGCCACTTAGGGAAATGAAATATCCACATCCCTGAGTATAGGCACCGACTTCCCCTCCTTCCCATGGGTGCTCGACCCACCCCAGCCCCGCCCCCACTACACCCCTTCCATGAAGCCCCGCCCCTGCCCCATCTCTTCCCACCCCCATTCCAAACCCTTCCCCAAAGTCCCCGCCCCAACTCCACCCCCTCCCTGCCAATATACCAATTCCTTCCCCAAATCCCCGCCCTGGTCCTGCCTCTTCCCCTGAGCGCGCCACATTCCCGCTCCTCTCCCACCCACCCCCGAAGCTTGCTAACGTGGCCAGGCAGGAAACACTGGGAGGTAAGTGGAGGAGTGGGGACGTGGGGCGCTCGGGGTGGGGGGAGGAGGAGGTGATCTTGGCTGCTGGTGGGTGCAGAGCACCCACTAATTTTTCCCCACGGGTGCTCCAGCCCCAGAGTGCCCACGGAATCAGTGCCTATGCCCCTGAGCAACATAGTTATGACAACCTAATTTTCTAGTGCAGACCAGACCTAAGGAATAGCAGAATTATCAAGTCTGATCTCCCCTAATTTTTCCTGTAGAACATATTGCATATCTTTATAAATGCCACCCACCCGCATCAAAGGGTGGGGAAAATTGATGGCGCCAGTGGTAAAAAAGAGACAGTCCCCAGTAGTAAGGGCACTTGCCAAAGGACTATTGGTAACTCCTCCCAGTGGAATCTCTGTCACCCATTGGCTAGTTGGGGGAGGAGGGTGCTGATTGGCCAGCATTCCCCAACTCCCAGGATTCAGATGAGCGCAGGGGCCACGTGGAGCCTCTTTCGGCTACATTCCAGCAGCACAGTACAGCATACCTACCAATACTTGGCAATCAAAAATAAACACACTTTACAAAGCAAACTGTCTTCCAAAGAAGGTTGGATGTCTCCATGCATATTTATTTTGATTTCTTGCTCCTTAACTGAAAGAGCCAAGGATGTTTAATAATAAAATCCTTTATCGAAAATGTTGGTAATTTGTTAATGTTAATGAAAATGTTAACTAAGTGCTAACAAAAAGCAAAGTTCTAAGAGTTAGGTTAGAAGTCCTTTCCCCTCTCAGTTGCTCAATTCTCACACTTCTGGGCTCTTGTCATGTCATCATTTCACTAATTCTTTAGTCACCAGGGACTTTTAAAAATACAGGTCCTGTCTGCTTTTAACGTAAAAACAAAAACAAAAAATAAACAGAAATTCACCAAAACAAACAAACACACACAACTTTAAAACTTTCATAGATTTTACAGCCAGAAGGGACCATTGTGATCATCCTGTCTGATCTCCTGTACAGCACAGGCCACAGAACTAAACCAAAATAATTCCTAGAGCATATCTTTTAGAAAAAGATCCAATCTAGATTTAAAATTTGTTAGAGATGGAGAATACATCATGACGCTTGGTAAAGTATTCCAATGATTAATTACTCTCACCATGAAATATATATATAAGTACCTTAATTCCAGTCTGAATTTGTCTAGCTTCAACTTCTACTCATTTGATCATGTTACACCTTTCTCTGCTAGACTGAAGAGCCCATTATTAAATATATGTTCCCCATGTCAGGGCTCAGACTGTAATCAAGTCACCACTCAGCCTTTTCTTTGTTAAACTAAATAGTTTTAGCTCCTTGAGTGTATCACTGTAAGGTATGTTTTCTAATCCTTTAATCATTCTTGGTGTAGAAATTCATTTCAAGTGTGCCTCTTTGGATCTTCTTGGGCCATGCAGGTCCTTTCAGCAGGCGGCAGGTGACCCTCGGGCAGTGACTGGCAACCTGTGGCCATTCAGGGTAATCCGCTGGTGGGCCGCAAGACTGTTTACATTGACCACTAAATGCCCGTCTGCCCGCAGCTCCCAGTTCATTGTTCCCAGACAATGGGAGCTGCGGGAAGCAGCAGCCAGCACATCCCTGTGGCTCGCGCCACTTCCCGCAGCTCCCACTGGCAGGGAACAGCGAACCACGGCCACTGGGAGCTGCAGGCAGCCATGCCTGCAGACAGTCAATGTAAACAAACTGCCTCGCAGCCTGCCAGCAGATTGGCCTATGGGCCGCATATTGCCCACCACTGCCTAGAGATTAAGGAAGCTTACCCCTCACCCTCAAGTAAGAATTCAGAAGATTAATTTCAGTCTTAGTATGTCTTCAGCCTTCCTTTGAGCTAAAACAATAGTTTTTCATTGTTTTAATTCCCCCACCCTATATTGATTTTGATATGTTTACCGAATGCTCCTGCAAATGCTAGGAGGTACTTTTAAATAATTCTATTTCCATCTAGAAGAAACAAATTTCACTTCTCTGAAGCTTTCTAAACAGAAGTTAGTTCTTCCTAACCCACATTTTCTATGTAGTAGTATTGTCTCCAAGGGAGTTGACTAGGTTGGCAAGTGCTGTACTATTTTAATTTTGACATTTCATTAAATAAAATGCTCAGTTTTTCAGCTGAAAACTAAAACAGAAAAAAAACTGTTACTGCAGCAATCATGAAGACCCGGTTTTTACTATAAAATCTGAGTTTTCCCTCATCACAATTCAAGTTCCAGATTTAAGATGACATATAACAAAATAGCCATTATTGTAACCCTCCCAATTTTCAAGTTGATGTATTTACCATTACAGACTGAAATTAACCTTAGTTTTTAAAAAATCGTAAATTCTTGGTTTACCCAATTAATTCACATATACAGAATCAAAGCAGTCTTTCAGACACACCTTCCCCACACATAAAAACATTAAGGAAAATATTCATTACAACTTTTGTTTGTAAAAGCAGCCTGAAGCAACCATTAACATGATGGAGCAGATCCTCATTTATGTTAGGGGCAGATTTGTTCTGGTCCACCAGCAAGAAGCTGCCTGAAAGGTACCTTATTCAGCAGCTAGAAGATTTGGACTACAGCCAGCACAATTTAAGACTGCCACCAGGCAGATTTAAATTGTGCCAGAGGGTTGCAAATTTGTAGGGGTGGGATTCAGCCCAAAATAAAAGGAGAGTAAAGGTGGCCACTTTTTGACACACATACCTTCTCAGGTATGCCTCTCCACCACCCAACCTTGTCAGCATATAAAATGGACAGAGGTTATAATGTATGATAGTTACAGAGTCAGATCTTTAGCTGGTTTAAATGAGTTTTGCTCATTGAAGCCAATGAAAGTATGCAAATTTATGCCAGCAGAAGATCTGACCCGTAGTCTTCATCTAGAATGATGGGTGTTTTACTAGAATTTACAGTGTTTGGATGAGACTTTGAACTTCCCCAAAGATGAGAGATTGCGATCTAGAGGGTTTTTTTTAAACTTGCTTAAAAATATGTAATTATGGGAGACTGTAGTTACATCCTAGTTAGGGTTGGGTTCAACTTTGCATTTAAGCCAGGATTCATCCTCTTTGTATTGTATGAAAAATACAATTCATCTTCCCCAAATTTACAGCACAATCTCTGAGTAAAGACTGAACACACCGATAATTTTTAAGTAAGTCTGTAAATTTACGAGTGCTAATCAATTAAAAATGGATCTTTAAAAAGTTCATATTTTACATCATGATTTTTGGGTCTTTCGAGCTTAAAGACTACTGACTAAACAGTTTGACATTTGTACATGGTGATATTTAGGATCTCTCTCTGGGGACAGAATTGTTTTAATTAATATTGGGAAAACATAATTTATCATAACATGAAAAATATGCACAATGGGTAGCATACAATGTGGGGATTTTTTGTTAACACCTATTTAACTTCAGTTATTAATTAAAATTTTAAAATAAAGAATGTCTTGATTAAAGATTCAGCAACATTTCCTCTTTCAATTAAGGTGTTAGAGCTTGCAAAAAATATGATTGGAGGAGGTCCACCAGCAAACTTAGGGAAGACCAATCTTCCGATTCCTGATATTTCTAGTTTTAATGCATTTTTAAAAAGCACTTTTCTAACAATCTTCCAGGCCTTGTTTTTAAGTCATAAAGAAGAAAAAATGGCACAAGCCCAATTTTTAAAAATTCTTTTGCAGATCATCTTTAAAATCAAGTGGAGTATGGAGGGGGTTCCAGATATATGAAAGAAAGCTACCATTTATGGAAACAGTATGTAACTGCAAATATAATAATATATATTATAAATCAATGATTCATCATATTAGGCCAGACTTTCAGCAGGAAGGAAAGTGTCCAGTTTACATACTGTTAGAATGCTAGCGGAATGGCCTAAAATGAGAAAGATTAAAAAAAATTAATAGAAAACAAAAATGGATAAGACAAACTGGAAGTATTATGCTTATAGTACAGTTTAAATATTCACACTATTTTGCCCCAGTTGGAGACTATAATTTGCATTTGAGTGTCCAACTTTATTTTAAACAGTCCGGTACGATTCATACATGCAGCATGGTACAACTAATTCAGCATCTCACCAAAACAGAGAGAATGTGTATTAAGTGCATAAAGAGCTGAGAGTCTTGACAAACAAATTAAGACTCTGGTCCTGCAATTGGATTTGTTAGTTCAGACCCCTTCATTATTAGATCCAATTGCAAGATTAAGGCTTAAATCTTATTTATAAATAAAGGCTATTATATTAAGGCTTGATTTTTATATATACCTATTTTCTCATAGGGAATATATTTGTGTATATTCTTCCATTCAGGCCCTTTAGATAAAGGAAGCCCATTAGTAGAAGAAATTAAGTTGTTTATAAATTTGAACATTTTAGGAGGATTTCCTTTAATCACTCATATTAGTTTCTATACTATGTTGTAAGAATATGGATAAGGAAAAAGACCCATACAAAATTTAGGGGGTTAAAGACCCTGGGTACAGCAGCTATTATATTTTAGACTTTGCAGAAATTTGTGATGTAGATAAGGCCATGTTTGATTTTTAAAAGTGGAACAGACAGAAGAGCCATTTATACTGTTTCACGCAACAGGCTCATTTAACACAATATCAACTCATTATGGAGGATCACTCTCTATATTTGTTTTCCCTTTGATATCCAATAAGTGACGCATGATTTTCATAAAACACTATTATAATTCATCAGCTCTACAAACTACAAAATGAACTCATACAGATAACCAGTTCAATCAAAAAGTGATAAACATGTCATGATATGAAAATAATTTCTTTCCTTATAAATTAAATTAAGATATGATTGTAAAAGTCATACTTGGACTGAATGATGGAGGTTTCAGTAATCCAAAATAAATTTTATTATTTGCATAATGTAGAAGCTACTGGTAGAATAGTAACCAGAAGGCATGTAAAACATGCCTACAGTACTTCAAATATCTATGATTGTCTATATATACACACAATGATTATAAATTAAATAACTTTTTGAAGCACAAAGTGTCAATTCACTAAGCATACAGTGTGACCTATTTACTAAAGATCAGCTATTTATTTTCATATAAAGAATTCACAGATAGGAGTTGAACGCAATGATAAAACTACCTCAAGATTCCCTAAAATAAATAAATTATATATATCTACAAACACACAAAGTACTCAACCAAATCTATAACTAGTTGAGC
Organism: Caretta caretta; assembly: GCF_965140235.1. NCBI lineage: Eukaryota > Metazoa > Chordata > Testudines > Cheloniidae > Caretta > Caretta caretta. Next base: position 26,225,931 of record NC_134212.1, on the reverse strand, counting down.
AAATTTGTGTACAATTCTATATCCGATTACTAACATTGTTATTAAACAAATTAATATCTAAAACTTGATCCTTTCATTTCATAGGCTCCTAAAGTGCCTTTAAAAATTATGCACTTACACACACACACCAAACAGCCCAGACCTTTATGCATAGGAGTAGTTTCCACTGAATTCTTTAGGACTACTCCTGTTAGTAAAATTATACAACTCAACTATTTGCAGGATAAAACCATATATCAATTTTTCCTTTTAGTAATAAGAACATTATTTTTGTTCAGGAAATAATAGAATAGCATCTGGTTTTAGGTTTCAGAGTGTTAGCCGTGTTAGTCTGTATCAGCAAAAACAATGAGGAGTCCTTGTGGCACCTTAGAGACTAACCAATTTATTTGGGCATAAGCTTTCATGGGCTAAAACCCACTTCATCAGATGCATGGAGTGAAAAATACAGTAAGCAGTATATATTGGGGATCGGCAACCTTTGGCTTGCGGCCCGCCAGGGTAAGCCCCCTGGCAGGCCGGGCAGTTTACCTGCCGCATCCGCAGGTTCGGCCGATCGCAGCTCCCACTGGCCGCGGTTCACCGGCCCAGGCCAATGGGGGCTGTGGGAAGTGGCACGAGCCCAGGGATGTGCTGGCCGCCACTTCTCACAGCCCCCATTGGCCTGGAGCAACGAACCACAGCCAGTGGGAGCTGCAATCGGCCAAACCTGCGGACACGGCAGGTAAACAAACCAACCCGGCCAGCCACAGGGCTTACCATGAGGGCCGTGGGCCAAAGGTTGCTGATCCCTGGTGTGTATACACACACACACACACACACACACACACACAGAGCACGTGAAAAGATGGGAGTTGCCTTACCAAGTGGGGGGGTCAGTACTAACGAGGCCAATTCAATTAAAAAAATATAAAGTCATAAAATATAAAGCAAAATTATGTGGACAAACCATTTGAGCCAGTAAGGATATGTATTCCTGTGCACGTACTGTGACTTGCACCATAACATTTTAGGCTGTGTTTTCATCAAAATTCATAAGGAACCCAATCCTGTGAGATGTGAAGCACCCTTCAGTTCCATTATCTTCAGCATGAGATGAGGGTACACATCACTTCTCAGGATTGTGCCCAAAATGAACTGGGCTGGACTGCATCCAGGCTTATATTGTAGCCCTCCAAGGAATATGCAGGTGCTGTAGGAAATGTTTTTGGTGATTATGTCCTTTCTCTCTGAGTCAGTACAGAACCAGTTCCCTAAAATACTGTTAGAAGGCACTCTGCTACTAGAGTTGCCATTTTTCTGAGGAGACAGAACTGAATTCCGAAACAACTGAGGTTATTAAATATTTCATAGTACTTTTCTGCTATATTACACCATCCTTTCCTGCCTTAGTACAAAAGTTGAGCCTAATCTGTTTGAGTATTATCCATGCCAATTCATAAGAAATTGTGAGCCATCATTGTAGACATCTAATATGAACATCTAACATCTGTTTTCAGTGTTATTCTACTTAGCAAAAAGAGTTGTCTGAGCAGATTTACAAATGATTTTTTTTAAAGATGTCTGTATAAAAGCCACAGTACAGCATACCTGCCAATATTTGGCAATCAAAAGTAAATGTGCCTTTCACAGCAAACTGTTTCTTCCAAAGGAGGAGGCCAAAAGAAGCATTTAGGAGCACCTGTATCTTTCTGTAGTAGCAGCAGAAAAAGAACCAAGACTGAATGCAGTTATGCTTTATCATGTTCTACTATTTTGCTAATCCTGCCTCAGTATTCAAAGAATGATGTGACAAGGAAGCTGAATTTCAAAAAAAGTAATGTTTCTTTTTGGGAGAGGAGAGATGGGAGAAAATTGTAAAGACATAGTTCATGAGGTCACAGAAAAATTTAGACCCTAGGAAGTCTTTTTTTAGAAAACAGAAGATTCATACAGTGTATAATATACACACAATGAAATACTACGTTGGTCATGTATCTCATGGCAAATTAATTTTTAAATTAATTTTATTGCCTGTGAAAGGTGCTGGGTTAACAGCATTGAAGACTAAAGGAGCAGCAGCAATGCAATCTCCCTCAAAGTTTGACATGAAGGGACCATTTCCAGCAATGAGATAGTACAATCTCCGGGTCAATTCAGTTAATAGCCTCTGGGAATCAGAAGTGTGTTATTGGTTCCATTTGTGAGGTTGGACTGTGTAAACTTCATTTGCAACTGGACTGAGACCATCAATGTATGTTACATAAGCCACTGAGCATTCATCCTATTTTACTAACCTTACATCAGCATCAGCTGCACTGGATCTGAACTACCAGTAGTTACCTGGAAGTAAAATGCTCTGTATCCTATTAATAATACCCTTATTGCATGAGTCGCAGCACTGTACTTCTACTTCTCTCCTTTCCTCTAAAACAAGTCTGTTTCCCTTGCATTCACAGTGATAACCAGACTGGCAACTAATAACCTGTCCTACCAGTTCCCCTTTTCCAGCAACACCTATCCCACCTGCACACAATTATCTGAATGACAATAACACTAGCAGTTTTCACAGGTAAAGCTACCATTTATCTTATTCTCTTGTCAGATCTTTTGCCTCCCTTTATCTTTTCATGCTTACATCCTAAATTTTTATATTTTTTTAATTTTTAATTATTTTAAACTCTAAAGCACAATCTTTCCAGTCATTTTACTTGCTAAAGATACTTATTTCTCCAAACACCAGCCACTAAGTTCTATTGCAGCATTGGGCCATGAGTAGTCAGAGCAGTACCATAAAATGTGCTAGCATGACATGCAAACAGTTTAAAACTTTTAAATATGCAAATAGACATATTAGAAATGGAAAGGCACTTGAAAAAAATGGTAATTTGGTCATTAAAGAAAGAAGACAGGCTGGCCAGAGAGTAGTTGTTCCAAATTCTCACTTAAAATAAGTGCTATACTGTAAAAGTAGGTTTCTTGGAGAATGGTCTGTGTTAGCCCAGAAAATTCATCTGTTCCTTATTTCCAGAACATGACTTCAGAAGTAAGGAATTTCTCTAGGCAACTGAAGGGCAAATCCACCTAGGCATTCAAGGACAGCTTACAACCCTACTGTGGAACCAAGCTCTTATCCTCAGATGTACCTTACCCACTGCCATAAAAAGTCCTACTGGAACCAAAGGCAGGTTATATGCTACGAAAGACTTCTGCCTGGACCCTAAGACAATCAATATTTCTCCACTGTCCAGACTCCCCTGGAAAGAAACTGGGTATCTTTAGATGAAAAAGGACAGGAAATTAAAGCCATTTTCACCAACACAAGGTCCAAAAGATCTCTCATGTGTGGTAGTATGCTGCCATGCAAGTTTATTAGCATAGCGATTCTCTGCCTCAAAAAACACTGTCACTGTGGGAAAACCTTTTCAAGAGCAACATCAACAGACATAGATAAATGGGGTTCTATAGATATATTGAATGCATGATAGGAGATGGCTCCAGAGACAAAGACAGGGAGTCACCAGTCTCTCTCCAAATTCTGGATACCATGGTTGATGAGGCCTAACTTGCGCTATCAGAATCACCATGATCCTTGCTGGACCAGATTCTTCATGGAAAAAGAAAAGAACCAATTATTACTTTAAGAAGTAGGGATTAGAAATCACAGGCAAATAAACCAAGTAAATTGCTAGACTTCCCTGAAAAGAGCCCAAACTGTTACACTAATTCTAAATATCTTCTGAAGCTCTTACCTCTGTCCTTAACACTGGAATTTATCAAAAGATAAAAAGCACCAGTTGTCTGGTATAAATAATAACACAGAGCATGAGAGTTGAAGCTCAGGAACCAATATTTAGTAGAATGGAGATGGATACCCAAAATTTTTCTGTACAAATGCACATTTGATATCTACGTTTATAGCCTTGCCTAGACCCCAAATATAGCCTACAACCATTCCGAGGCAGAACAGAAAAAAACCCAATTTACTTCACACCTTAGATATGCACAGCGATAGCCTAGCATAAATCCAATCCACTTTACTTCAAAAGGATCATTTTTTAAAGAGTCATTAACACACACACTCAAACAAAAAGTGAACCCAATTAAAGGCAAAAATGCTCTGGAACAATTTTAATTGATTTTTCTGCTGATCTATATTTTCAATTTCTTCTTTTTAGTATCGCCCAGAAGAATCACCATTGCTAGTACAAACTAGAGAGGGACAAAAAAGGGGTGATGGTTTTGCTTTCAATTTTGTAGTCTCAATCACTGGGTTTTAATTTTGCAAGCCTGAAACCAAAGCTACTCTACCCATGGTTTTTGATGCAGTTTCTAAGAATGTGGTGTATTTTACTTTTCCCAAGTTTTCCCTGCTGACCGGTGATTCTCAAAATGAAGTTACCTACTTTAAAGTAACACTTGCCCTGCTTCAAGGACTATGAAGAAAATAAAAGTAAAAAATCATGAAAATCCAGCATTAACATTGCAAACTAAAAGTCAAAGCATCTGGTAAGCCACACTCAGCATTGCCAAATACACAAAACAGCATCCAAAAGACTATCATATATATTGAAAAAATACATTGAGGATACACACTAAAGAACCCCGAAGACTGGAAAAGATATACATAAGAGCACACAGTACATCAGCCTCAACACTACAAAAATGCATGCAAGAATATTACAAAGTTGCACCTGGTATTTTTAAAGTGAAAAAAAATTACTGACTGCCTCTCACAGTCTATGTTAGATCAAAAACACAACATGTTAGGATGGATAGAAGTACTATAAATACTGGGAGAGAAGTTGTCTCTGAAGAAGACATTTACAGGCCCTAGTGGCCTTAGATCTCTTTCTCCTTTTCACCTTGGGGGAATGCTCCTCTGAAATGCTTCCAGCTCCACATGCAGGGCCAGTTAGAAAGGCAGAATTGTAGGATCTAAATAAGTGGATGAGACAGTGGAGTTGGGAGGAAGGATTTAGGTTTATTAGGAACTGAGGAACCTTATGGGAAAGGAGCAACCTATACAGGAAAGATGGGCTCTACCTAAACCAAAATAGAACCAGATTGCTGGCATGTAAAATTAAAAAGATTGTAGAGGACTTTTTAAATAAAGGGCTGAGGGAAAGCCAACAAGTGCACGAAAGCACACAGTTTGGACAGAAACATCCCTTAGGGAAGGATTTATTAAAGGAGATACTCTATATCAGGGGTCCCCAAACTTGGTTTGCAGCTTGTTCAGGTAAGCCCCTAGCAGGCAGCGAAACGCTTTGTTTACCTGAGCGTCCGCAGGTACGGCCACTCGCAGCTCCCAGTGGCCACAGTTCACCGTTCCCGGCCACTGGGAGCTGCGAGCAGCCATACCTGCGGATGCTCAGATAAACAAAGCGTCTCGTGACCTGCCAGGCGCTTACCTGAACAAGCTGCGAACCAAGTTTGGGAACCCCTGCTCTATATCCTAATAAAGAAGAGCGGATAGAAGCTGAAAAAGTACAGGTTGGAACTGAAGATAAACAATCTAAGAAAAAATAATGCCATCCAATTACATCACATGAAAGCAGACAACTAAATATAGACAAATTTTATAAGGGTTGTCTTCAAATGCTAAAAGTCTAAATACTAAGATGGGTGAACTTGAGTGCCTGGTATTATTAAATAAAGATAGTGATATAACAGGCATCAAAGAAACTTGATGGAACTATAGTAATCAATGGTGGTATATCAGGGTACAAAATATACAGCAATAACAGAGTAGGTTGCACATTTGGGGGAGTAGCACTATCTGTGAAAAAGCAAAAAGAGTCAAACATAGTAACAATCTTAAATGAAAAATCAAACACTACAATAGAATCTCTATGGACAGAAATTCCATGCTTGAATAATAAGAGTATAACAGAAGGAACATACCACCAATCATCTGATTAGGTGGTGACAGTGATTGTGAAATGCTCAGGGAGATTAGAGAGGCTACAAAAACAGAAAACCCAATAATAAAGAGGGATTTCCCAACTATTCCCATATTGACTGGGTAAATGTCGCCTCAGGATGGGATTCAGAGATAAAATTTCTAGACACCACTGTTTCTTGGAGTAGCTAGTCCTGGAACCCACAAGGGGAGAGGCAATTCTTGATTTAGTCTTAAGTGCAGAACACTATTCGGCCCAAGAGCAGAACTACTCAGTAATAGCAATCATAATGTAATTACATTTTACATTCTTTAAGGAGGAGGGGAAATACCAAAGAAATCCACCATAGAAGCATTTAACTTCAAAAAGGGGAACTACACAAAAATGAGGAAGCTATTTAAACAGAAATTAAAAGAACAGTCACAAGAGTGAAATGCCTGCAAGCTGCATGCCGACTACAGTAAACCTGCCTTAGAGACCACCTCTGAAGAGAAACCACCTAACATGAGTGACTGCTTGCAGAGGCCTCGGAACACCACCACTCTCTGGTGTTCAAACCTTTGAAGAGAGACCACCTCTTACAAGCAACCACTTTTGCTAACTCCCATGAGTGGTTGCTCTTGGCAGCTTTTACTGTATTTGAAAACATAAATAGAGGTTCAAACTAAATATGTATACTCCTCACCCAAAAAAAACCAAAACAGTAAGGGGACTAAAAAATGTCAGCATGACTAAACCACAGAGTGGTCAGAAGCAAAAAAGCATCCTTTAAAAATTGGAAGTCCAATCCTACCGAAGAAGACAGACAGGAGTAAATTCTGGCAAGTAAAATGTAAAAATATAATTAGGCAGGCCAAAAAATAATTTGAAGAACAACTAGCAAAAGACAAAAAAATCAACGGCAAAAAAGAAAAAGTGAAGTACATCAAAAGCAGAAAGCCTGCCAAACAAACAATCAGTGGAGCAACTGGATGATCAAGGTGCTAAACGAGCACTCAAAGAAGACAGAACCATTGCAGAGAAGTTAAACAAATTCTTTGCATTGGTCTTCACTGCAGAGAATGTGAGGGAAATTCTCACATCTAAACCATTCTTTTTAGGTGACAAATCTGAGGAACTGTCCCAGATTGAGGTGTCCATAGATGAGGTTGTGGAACAAATTGATAAATTAAACAGTAATAAGTCACCAGGACCAGATGGTATTCACCCAAGAATTCTGTAGGAACTCAAATATGAAATTGCAGAACTACTAGTTGTGGTATGTAACCTATCAGTTAAATCAGCCTCTGTACCAGATGACTGGAGGATAACTAATGTAATGCTGATATTTTTAAAAGGCTCCAGAAGTGATCCTGACAATTACAGCCTAACATCAGTATCAGGCAAGTTGGTTGAACCTATAGTAATGAACAGAATTATCATATATATATATAAACACAATATGTTGGGAGAAGAGTCAACACTGCTTTTAAATCTATTAGAATTCTTGGAGGGAGTCAACAAGCATGTGGACAATGGTAATCCAATCAATATGGTTTACTTGGTCTTTCAGAAAGCCTTTGACAAGGTCCCTCACCAAAGGCTTTTAAGCAAACCAAGCAATCATGGGATAAGAGGGAAGATCCTCTTGTGGATTAGTGACTGGTTAAAAGACAGGAAATGAAGGGTAGGAATAAATGGTCAGTTTTCAGAATGGAGACAGTAAATAGCATGGTCCCCCAAAGATCTGTACTGGGATCTGTGCTGTTCAACATAGATTCATAGATATTAAGGTCAGAAGGGACCATTATGATCATCTAGTCCGACCTCCTACACAACGCAGGCCACAGAATCTCACCCGCCCACTCCTACGAAAAACCTCTCACCTATGTCTGAGCTATTGAAGTCCTCAAATCGTGGCTTAAAGTCTTCAAGGAGCAGAGAATCCTCCAGCAAGTGACCCGTGCCCCATGCTACAGAGGAAGGCGAAAAACCTCCGGAGCCTCTTCTAATCTGCCCTGGAGGAAAATTCCTTCCCAACCCCAGATATGGCGATCAGCTAAACCCTGAGCATATGGGCAAGATTCACCAGCCAGATACCCAGGAAAGAATTTTCTGTAGTAACTCAGATCCCATCCCAATCACAGGCCATATTCATAAATGATCAAGAAAAGGGTCAACTGTACAAAATAACTCAAGATAGTGAAGTCCAAAGCTGGCTGTGAAGAGTTACAAGAGGATCTCACTAAACTGGGTAATTGGGTAACAAAACAGCAGATGAAATTCAATGTTGCTAAGTGCAAAGTAATGCACACTGGAAAACATAATTCCAACTATATATACAAAATGGTGGGGTCTAAATTTGCTCAAGAAAGAGATGTTAGAGTCATTGTGGATAGTTCTCTGAACTTGTCTGCTCAACGTGCAGCAGCAGTCAAAAAAGCCAACCATTAGGAAAAGGGACAGATAATAAGCCAGTAAAATGCATAATGCATGCAGTTCTGGTCATCCCATCTCAAAAACGGTATTAGAATTAGAAAAGGTACAGAGAAGGGCAAAAAGTTATTAGTGGCATGGAACAGTTTCCGTGTGAGGAGAGATTAAAAAGACTGGGACTGCTCATCTTAGAACAGAGACGAATAAGGAGGGATAGGATAGACATCTATAAAATCATGAACAGTATGGAGAAAGTGAATAAGGAATTATTATTTACCTCTTCACATAACACAAGAACCAGGGGGTCATTGTAACCCAGTGAAACTAATAGGCAGCAGGTTTAAAACAAAATAAGGAAGTACTTCACACAACACACAGTCAACTTTTGGAACTCGTTGCCAAGGGATGTTGTGAAGGCCAAAAGTATAACTGGGTTCAAAAAAGAATTAGATAAATTCATAGAGGATAAGTCCATCAATGGCTATTAGCCAAGATGGTCAGGGCAACCTGTGCCCTGGGTGTCAACAAACCACTGATTGCCAGAAACTGGGATTGGACAACAGGGAATGGATGATTCAATAATTGTCCTGTTCTGTTAATTCCCTCTGAAACATCTGGCACTGGCCACTGTCAGAAGACAAGATACTGGGCTAGATGGATCATTGATCTTACCCCGTGTGGCCATTCTTATGTTATGGGAACAGTAGAATAGTTTAGGTGGGCAAAGCCTTTTCTCCCACATAGGGCAGTTGAAGAACTACTGAGAGAAGGTCTCCAAAACACACAAATGTTGGAGGTGTCCCTCTAAACCCTTCTACTTCCATAGGGCAGTGAGAAGACCTAGAGAGAGTCAATTTCCTATACCAGCATAGGGGAATCAGGGAATTGGGCCTCCACATCAACAGCCTAGCAGCACGGACTTGCTTCCAGCACCAACTGGGCAGCCAGTGGAGCTAGAGTGAGTCTCTTCCCACCCCCAGACCGTAAAACAGTGAAAGGATCTGGGAGACTGTCTGCCTCACTGCTACCACATAAGGCAATAAGAGGACCTCCAGAGAGTCTCCTCTCCCCTCCAGGGAAGTAAGGGAAGGGGAAGTCTCTCCTCTCCCCCAGGAGGCACTTCAGGGGACCTATGCCAGAACGTATGTTTTTCCTCACTCATCCATGGGGCAGTGAGGGGAGGTGGGGCAAGTCCTTCCCTTACTACCACAGCAGTGAGAGGAGCCTGGGAAGGAGTTTTCCCCTCTGCCAGAGCAACGAGAAGCACTAGAGGAGAGAAGTGTCTCACTAACACACCCCACTGAAGAGGGGAATCTCTTTTCCTCTTCCCAGGGAGACGACAGTGAGGGGAGCAGTGGTGAGCCTTTCGTCCACCCCGCTCCTTAGCAGAGGAAGAGATGGGGGGCACTCTTTCCTCTCCTGCTCGGGGGCAGCTAAGGGAGATGGGAAGCCACCTCTCCCGTTCATGGGGCGGTGTCTCTCCTCCTTCCCCCAGCGAGTAGGAAAGGGAGCCGAACTGAGCCCATTTCCTCCCTAGCTATCCGGGAACCAGCGGGCGGCGCTGTGAGGCGGAGGGACACTCGCCCCTGGAGCGGTGAGGAAGGGGAGGCCGGTGGGAGCTTCTTGCCTCCATAGAAGCAGGAGGAAATTTCCCGCTCCTCCTGTGCAACGCGAGGAGCTGCAGACTTCTCACTCCTGGAGCAGGCTCGGGGGAGAAAAAGCACCTCCCCGGCCTCTGGGGTCCGTTCACACACGTGCCATGCAAGGGGGGTGGTGGAAGCTGCAAGAGTCCTGGGGGCTGGTGGGGCGCTTCACCCGGGCACGCGAGGGGAGCCTGGGGGCCTCTCGGTGCACTGAGGGTTGAAAGGGAGCCTAGGGTTACGGTGGGTGTCTCTCCCTCATCGCCCCGGGCGGGGGGGGGGGGGGCGGAGAGTGGCTCAGGAAGGCATTAGAGGAGTTGTCTATGTCCCTGTGATGGCAGGGCGGGGGAGCTGGCGCGTAGCACGTCCTCCCTTCCCGCGGGGTGGCATGGAAAGGGGGCGGAGGCAGGTGCTGAGTCTCTCTTTCTACACCCCGCGCGCCCTAGGGAAATGAAGGAGCACCGCAGAAGCCACTTAGGGGGAGAACGCTGCCCGCCTGTGGGGGGAAAAGGAGGCTACAGAAGGCTTCCTCCCCCTTTCGGTGGAGCAGTGGGAAAGGGGCACTGAACGGGGAGAGGGGGGGACGGGGACCGGGCCCGCAACTGATTGGAAAAATAACAAATGGTTAAGTGATACCCTTGATTTAAAAAGCCAGAGCAGGAAACTATCCCTGACAAGTGAGATTTGCCCTCCTCTTGGCTACACGTAGTGGCCGTGCTCATTGCAACGAGCCAGTTTCTGCCAGTGCAAGTGGCCTGTTGGATTGTCCATCAAAAGGGAAATATCAGTTCGCCGCTAAGGGAGTAGATTCCCTTCCATCCATCACAAGCCTTAGCAGGTAGCCGCCTAGAAATCAATCACACACTAATAAAGCAGACACCACCCTTCTCCCCCTCGCATTACTCCAGCTCTTTAAGAAAAAAAATTGTATGTATGATAAATCTATTCCTGGGCTTTATCATCTGCATCATAATCTTGGGCCACCTAAAATGATCCTTAAACCCACACAGCATTGTAAACGTGCAACCCCACTAAGTATTCATTCATTATATAACTGCAAAATAATATCCTGTTAGTCTGACTCTGATTTCCCTTTCCCAGCCACAAAAAGAAAAAATAAATCAGGTTTTTCTCTGACACTGTTTGTCTTTAAAAAGAAAACACCAAGCTTTACAAATTATATGAGCTACAAAGCTAGGAATTTAAAATTCTCATCAAGTCCATGCTAGACTTTAATACAGTAATAATAATATTTGTAAACTGTTCACAAAAATGACAATTTTATGGCTGATTTTAGGAGAAATTGCAAGAAAGGTAATATAGATGATTCTGTAGGGAGAGGCACTCATTGCTACTAGAATAAGATGTGCACTTGGTCACATTTATTGCAATATATTAAAGGGATGGGGAAAAAAACCTTTTTTGCCATTTTTTTCTTAATTTTCAGCCACTACATAATTTTAGATAGCAATATATAACAATTTTGTTAATCAAAATTAATACACACATCTATTATGGCCATATTCTTGCTTAAGCTTCTCACCTTTCAAATCATTGCATCTGTCTTTCCTCCTCACATGGATTTTACAACATCAAGTCTAGCTGACAGCTGATTACACTGAGGAAAGAGGCAGCGTGGAGAGCTGGAACAGGCGAACATTTAAGAGGCAAGGGAGAGAGGGAGTCTGCTGCAGTCAGGAAAGGTTTGTGTATTTCTATCCCTCGTCTTTCTGTCCCTCAGCGAGTCTCTCTCAGTAAACTGCGAGCCTGGCTCTTTGGTTTGCTAGTCCCTGACTCAACATTCCCAGCATTCCCGAGGAGCTGGGTTTTCATTAGGGCTGAGCAACCTGCCACAAGGGGCAGCAGCAAACTCCTTAATAACAGAGCAAAAAGAGCTCTAGCAGCAGAACCACGGGCACTGCAAGCCCATGGATTCCCACCCAAGTATTTGTCTCTGTCCACTCATTGCAGACCCAGGGGTTCCACTCTCCCCACCTAATATGTGTGGGTCTGAAAGGAAGTAGGGCTGATGGTTATAAGACAGCCCAAAATTAAATAGTCGGCATGCAGAGCCAGTTGTGATTAAACTATTCTCTTGCCTCTATTCAAAAGGCCAACATTTTCAAAGCCACATGCCTACATTAGGTATATATATATATATATAGGCCAAATTAAGGCTATGGGGGGGGCACAAATAGGAAATGAGTTATTGCAACTGCCAAATTAAAAGTTCAAGTATACAGAGTCCAATTTATTTCACAAGAAATGTATTATGTTGCAAAATGTATTAAGAAACTGATACTTTTATTTATTAATTTATTTTGTAAAGAGGTGAACCAGGAAAATGTCCCTTAAAAAACAAACAAACATTCTGTTTCCTAGCTCTAATCACTGACTTTTCATGTTGGGGAATGTACTTTTTCCTTTCTGCTTCTCCCCCCATTTGCTCACTATCATATTTTTTGTGGTCAAAATTATCATATGTATCATTGTATTATGACAGATTTACCTCAGACTACAGCTTCAAGACTTCTCCTCCACTCCAGGAATTTCACAAATAAATCAGGTTTCAGAATAACAGTCATGTTAGTCTGTATTCGCAAAAAGAAAAGGAGTACTTGTGGCACCTTAGAGACTAACCAATTTATTTGAGCATAAGCTTTCGTGAGCTACAGCTCACTTCATCAGATGCATACTGTGGAAAGTGTAGAAGATCTTTTTATATACACACAAAGCATGAAAAAATACCTCCTGCCACCCCGCTCTCCTGCTGGTAATAGCTTATCTAAAGTGATCACTCTCCTTACAACGTGTATCATATGATTCTACACTTTCCACAGTATGCATCCGATGAAGTGAGCTGTAGCTCACAAAAGCTTATGCTCAGGTAAATTGGTTAGTCTCTAAGGTGCCACAAGTACTCCTTTTCTTTTTACAAATAAATCACTGTCTGCCTCTTTTTAACCATGTTGCTATAGGGTAATGGCTTCACGGAGCACTTCAGATCTGTGTTTTACTTATTCCTGGCTCACCCATATATATAGACACTGTTGAACAGCCTTGATTGGAACAGATTTTGTGGCATTTCTATAATAAAATATTATGCCCAATGAAGTTGATTTCAGCCAGTCAGATTGCAGACTGATTTAATCCCTCAGTGGTATGACATTTGCATTATCCAAAGCCAGCTGAAATCATTTTCTGTCATGAATATTCATTCAGAGATGTTACTATTCAAGACAATACTGGAATCCAAACAAACAGGACAGGGTGCATAAAAAAAGTGTGTCTTCCTTTAGAAAATATGACCCTCCTTGATAGGGTGACCAGACAGCAAATGTGAAAAATCAAGACAGGGGTGGAGATAATAGGAGCCTATATAAGAAAAAGACCCAAAAATCTGGACTGTCCCTGTAAAATGAGGACATCTGGTCACCCTACTCCTTGATGCTTCTAGGTCTTTTAGGTAAAAATACAATATGGGACTGAAATCCCCCTTTTTTTCCCCCCCTGGGCTCAGGACATAACTAGAATAGAGACAGCAAGCATTATCACAATCTGATCAAGTCCAAATTTTACTCTTCAAAGGCTGCATATCTACATGAACAGTTCTTTGCTGTAAGTAATTACCAAAAGTATGACTTGGTATAGAATAATGAATGTTCACATGGTCAAAAAAGCAACTGGGAAGTGATTCTCCTTTCTAGATTTGAGGATCTAGCAAGCCTGTTATCCATGAGGATATACTGACACCGGAAAATATGATTCACCTTCCTGAGTGGCATTTTATAGTAACTTTGCCTTATTTTCAAAAGTTAAATCCTATCCTGTCTACACTAGGGAAATTTCACAAACAATTTTTACTATTGTTAACAGCAGTTTTGCTCCACCATATTAACAGTGGTAGTTTTATTTTAGATGGGTCACCAACTGCTGACAGCATTTTAAGCACTGTGGCCATGATATATCCCTGAGCCAGTGTAGGAAAAAAGCAGCTTCTGCTTTCTGATCAGCAGGGTTGTCAACGGCCAATTTGGCAACCACGAATTAGACAGTCATCTAACCCAGCTCGGAGCAGAACTAATCATAGCCAACAACCCATCTGCACTAGGGTTCCCAATGCTGCTAACACCAAAGGGCAAAATTTCCCTAGTATAGATAGGGCTATTTGGTAGAAAACTTCTGGAGACACACACCCTTCCCATACCCCCACCTCCTCATATATTGTCAACTACAGGCGGGGGAGGGCGGTGTGTGGAGAGACATTGTTAGAGGGGAAATATGTAGAATTATTCAAGCAAAGAGAGCTGCCAGGATTCTGCAGATAGCCTGCATGGGTTGTTAGTAGAGACAACATGGGCCCAAACCAAAACAGCAAATCCAAACCTTCCCAATCATTCAGTAAATTCTGACATGAATCTGAGCTTCTTAAATCAGGCCAATTTCTAGTTATTACTCTTTGGTGTTGAGATGTTAATATTAAGTATGAAGGGGAGAAAGCCTGACCAGATGAGTGATCAGCAACTACTTTTTCATATGGAGAAGTTCCTGGTATATGACCAGTGAACAAGACTGTTTAGCCAGCTCTTTGAGGGAAGCAGTCAGAATTGCTTTTTATGTTATATTGTTTAAACATAGCATAGCCCCTTTGCAGCCAGAGCAGCTAGTCAAAGTTCAGGGACCTGAGAATGTTCCATTAGAAGCAGAAATTGATGGAGTCTGGTATTTTCTTTGATGCAATGTTGTTTATATATAAGGAACATACAAAGTCCTGAACTTCTCTGAACACAGGAATACTTCTCTGAACACAGGAAGAACCAAAACAAGAGGAGTAGTTTCTTAGCTTACAGCCCAACCCTCTTTAGTCAACAGACCCAATTGCTCTCACTCTAGGTTTTTCCAGGGTCTCCCTGTGCTCTCTGGCTACTGCTTGGCTATCTTGCTCTTTTGCCTCTCCCTCTTCAAACTCTTGGGGGAGTTCACAACACATCGTGACAGTTATTTTAATTAAAGGGTACATTCACACTCACTCTCAAAGAGGTTTAAACTCAAACCTATAATAAAGTTTCATCCAGCTCATATAAATATATTTATTAACATATCCACATACAATGTAATATGCAATGTCATGATATTTTTATTTTACATAATTTTGATTTTAATATATTTTATACAATTTTAGGCATGCTCTGGCATATTTTCTGGTTGGTTTATAAATGACTTTTTCCTGAAGCCCTTTCTGTGTTGAAAATGTAGCAATACCTTATAGCTACAATTCTTCGTTTACATACCATGTATCAGAGGTTTTCAAACGGTGCGGCACACCCCAATAGGGGGGCATGGAGGAATGTTCAGGGAGGCCAGCAGTAACACCAGGCGGCTTGTGCCAGCCCTCACTGGGAGTGTGGGCAGGGAGCCCCACCTCCACCCCAACTCACCTCAGCAGGCCACTCAGCCTGTGGGTCAGTATCAACATCCACCGTGGCCATGCCGATTTCCATTCCTGACAACCTCCGTGTCCAGCACTGGCTCTGCCCCCAGATACCATCACGTGCATCTTCCCCCACCCTGAAAACCAGAGAGGGGAGGAGCAGGTATTGGCCCTGCTCTTGTCATGCAGTATCACTGCAAGGCAGAAGCAGCCCACTGCTGAGGAATCCTTGGCTGTGCCATTGGTAAGTATCTATGTATTTGACACTTACAGGTATAGGTAATTTAATTAAAGTTGTGTGAAGGTCTCTGTTAGGTTTATAAGTAGACTATCAAGCATCCTTTTGCATGTGTCTACTTTTGTCTGGGCTAGGGGTGTACAACCAAAAACACAAAATGGGAGACGGGGGGGCCTCAGCTCAAAAAGTTTGCAAACCACTGATGTATTGGAACCTCTGAAGGTCC